>NC_081200.1:42275547-42485547 GCF_902713425.1 Acipenser ruthenus | reverse complement strand
TAACCTGACTGCCGGTACACTGTCAACTCCTTGAGTCACTGGCCTGTGCAGTCACTGAGTCTGCCCTCCCACAGTAAAAGCACAGCAAAGTGGAATAAAGAATTGCGAGGTATAGTAAAGCATATTAATAAACATGGCAAACTGTGGTAAATGCAGGTATAACCAAGGGAAAGCATGGTAAACTGTAAAAATACCATGTACCATTGTATGGGCTCGCTCTGGGGTTATCAGTGTAATTCACTGCAGCCCCTCAGAGCCCCAGTATTTCACCCCAGAGCCAAGCTGCCTCATTGTTCTGTGAAGAGGTGATGGGAGGCAGGCTGGGCGGCTGTGGGAGACCCTGCACTAGCATTCCCAGTTGTTTTGTTATCTTTTTGCAACAATGACAAATTTTTCTTTCTCTGCTGAAAGAAACTGACTGGTGCCAAGTTTTCTGCTGTTGCAAAATCTGCAAACCTGCCTTTTATAAAACTTCCTTGTGGTTTTCTTTGTCCTGTGTGGTGCCAGGAACGCAGGCTCACTGCGTGGATTATGTGTCTGTATATACCGGTGTGTATGTATATGTATGTATGTATGTATGTGTGTCTGTATGTGTTTGTATCTGATGCTGATTGGGGCTTGTGCTTGCTTGTTGACAGTAAAGGGAATCTTTGAACTGAACCAATCAATAGAACCGCTGTCGGAATTTCCCATTGTTTTAAAAAAACGCAAACATTTCTGCAGAGAAAGATTGTCCTGCCGGAAACAAAAAAAAAAAAAATAGGAAAAGAAAATAACACATACAAAAAATTAGGAAACTACACAAAGCTGTCTTTGAATGTCATTTGAGAAGTCTTGCTGACAGATCGATGTTTTAGCGGAGAATGATTTAAACCCAGAGATTGTCATCATCAGTCCTGCTGTGTGAAACCTCACCTCTCCAAACACTTCCACTGACAACCAGGGACTTCTGGGCTGGTTGCTGTGTCCAGTGAGACAGCTACAAAAAAATGATAACATAAGTAAAAATAAACCTTGAAGGTTGTCGAACACTCCCCCTCTCTCACAGAGACATAGAAGAGATTCAACTGCAAACAACAGCCAGGAGAGGCCAGGGAGCCATTCCATGAAAGAGTAGCGTTTTGTTGCAAGTCAGCACTGCAGGACTGTGAACCTGCATGGAGGAGAGGGCTGCCCTGTCTACATCCTGAGCATGTTTCAGAGTTAATAAAATCCAGCAGGAAGGGGGTGGCAGTGAAAATGGCACCAGAGCTATAACCCTTGATGGCTGTTTTAATCTGATTTGCAGAGTTTAACTTGCAGGGTGCGGTTAGGTGGTGACTGTGTGTTTGTGTGTGCATGTGTGTGTGCGTGTGTGTGTGTGTGTGCACATGTGTGCGTGTGTGTGCATGCGTGTGTGAGTGTGTATGTTGGGGGGGGGACATTGCCTGTCATGGAAACAATTCCACAGCCTGCTGATCTCTTTGCTGAAATGCACTGCAAGGCTGTCTGTTCAGAGCAGGTATCATTCATCTCGTCTACATGCTGAGGGCTCCAGTTAGTTCCACTGCAGTTTGATTAGAACTTGTAGATGAATAGGAGTCCTTCTCCAATGCAGTTCCACTGCAGTTTGATTAGAACTTGTAGATGAATAGGAGTCCTTCTCCAATGCAGTTCCACTGCAGTTTGATTAGAACTTGTAGATGCAGCGAATGCGTTTAAAGCTCTACGCAGACTGTGCTTTATAACACTTATTTCCTGTGGAATAAAACACAGCAGAGTCACAGGGCGTTAGAGGAGCCGTGAAACACAGCAATCACAGGGCATTAGAGGAGCCGTGAAACACAGCAGAGTCACAGAGCGTTAGAGGAGCCGTGAAACACAGCAGAGTCACAGAGCGTTAGAGGAGCCGTGAAACACAGCAGAGTCACAGAGCGTTAGAGGAGCCGTGAAACACAGCAGAGTCACAGAGTGTTAGAGGAGCCGTGAAACACAGCAGAGTCACAGAGCGTTAGAGGAGCCGTGAAACACAGCAGAGTCACAGAGCGTTAGAGGAGCCGTGAAACACAGCAGAGTCACAGAACGTTAGAGGAGCCGTGAAACACAGCAGAGTCACAGAGCGTTAGAGGAGCCGTGAAACACAGCAGAGTCACAGAGCGTTAGAGGAGCCGTGAAACACAGCAGAGTCACAGAGCGTTAGAGGAGCCGTGAAACACAGCAGAGTCACAGAGTGTTAGAGGAGCCGTGAAACACAGCAGAGTCACAGAGCGTTAGAGGAGCCGTGAAACACAGCAATCACAGGGCGTTAGAGGAGCCGTGAAACACAGCAGAGTCACAGAACGTTAGAGGAGCCGTGAAACACAGCAGAGTCACAGAGCGTTAGAGGAGCCGTGAAACACAGCAGTCACAGAGTGTTAGAGGAGCCGTGAAACACAGCAGAGTCACAGAGCGTTAGAGGAGCCGTGAAACACAGCAATCACAGGGCGTTAGAGGAGCCGTGAAACACAGCAGAGTCACAGATCATTAGAGGAGCCGTGAAACACAGCAGAGTTACAGAGTGTTAGAGGAGCCGTGAAACACAGCAGAGTCACAGAACGTTAGAGGAGCCGTGAAACACAGCAGAGTCACAGAGCGTTAGAGGAGCCGTGAAACACAGTAGAGTTACAGAGTGTTAGAGGAGTTGTGAAACACAGCAGAGTCACAGAGCATTAGAGGAGCCGTGAAACACAGCAATCACAGGGTGTTAGAGGAGCCGTGAAACACAGCAGGCAATTCCACTAAACACACATTCAGAAGATTTAAGAGACCTGTTTTTGCCATGTTAATCAAGGTTATAGTGATAATATATTTAAAGATGCAATACTGCTTATTAGATTAGCTATGATACAAAAGCACTAGCTTTCAAGACCTCAAAAGCCTCTTCAAGAAAGCTGGCGATTTTATTCCATAGTTAATCTAATAAGCACAAACCGATGATTTCATGATGTTTCCGTCTCATTAGCCTCACTGCAGGATAACCACCCTCTCCACTGAGCTGGAGTTGTGTTTCAAGCTGGTTAATATGATTACAAGTATTTTGTTTTGTGTTTTTTCTGGTACGGTAAACAGCCCTGTTTCTGAATAAGATTAGGGCTATTCTCTGGTTGTGCAAGACAATTCCATTTTTCTGGAACAATTTATGCAGGTCATGTGTGGGAGCTTAACAGAGGACCAGGGCCCAGTCACTGGGCAGTGGGCAGCCTGTGCGTGCCACCAGCCCTCCCCTGTCTCTGGGGGGACTGTAGGGGGCCACAGCAAGACCCCTGAGCGTCAGGAGCAAGCGATAGTTTGGAGGGGCTTTGCAAAGTGTAATAAAGCACAGTGAAAGCATGGTGCAGCATAGGTGAGCATTGTAAAGCGCAGACAGGTATGATAAAGCATATTACAAATCAAAGCAAAACATGGTAAATGCATAACCATGGGGAAACTTCTAAGTGACAGTGCAAATGTATCAATGCTAGTGGAGGGGGGGGGGGGGGTTACAGCTGATTAACGCAGACCTGTTGAATTTGTAACTTTTGCACAGTGTACAGTAATGTCACAGGGAGCTTTAAAACAAGAATAGGTCTGGTAGTAGAGAAAGTTAATGTGCAATAAGAAATGTCCTACAGGTCTCGGGGCAAAGACTATACTGTCTTCAGACACAGACTGTACTGTAGATTGTAGAGCTGAGGGACTGGGAGGCATTGTGGTGTAGGGGTTAGAGCTGAGAGACTGGGAGGCAGTGTGGTGTAGGGGTTAGAGCTGAGGGACTGGGAGGCAGTGTGGTGAAGTGGTTAGAGCTGAGGGACTGGGAGGCAGTGTTAGTAAGTACAGTAAGATATAAAACAAGCAGGGTTTATGACAGCTCAGCTGCATTGCCAACTAATGGACACTTTTATTATTACAGCACCATCTGAGACAAGTTTCAAAGCAAAACATCCACACTCACACATACACATACACTTACACACTCATATACACACACACCGATACACAGACACACACTCACACTCAAACACTCATACACACACCGATACACAGACACACACTCACACTCAAGCACTCATATACACACACCGATACACAGACACACACTCATATACACACACCAATACACAGACACACACTCACACTCAATCAGCTTGTCTGCAGCCCCCTCTCTCTGGAAGAGCAGGAGCAGGATCTCACTTTCACTGCCCTTGTGAAGAGCTGAACTCCTGCTCATGTATCTGTCTCTAGAGCTGATTTTAAGACCCTGCTCCTCCTCAACAAGGCGTTACATGGTCATGATATCTCACTGAATTACTATCTGTATACATCCCTGGCCGTGCACTGCGCTCACAGGTCAGGTTGAAGGGTTCAAATGCACTATATAAATGCAATGGTGTTGCTGTTGCTGCTGGTGCTACCCGCCTGTATCACCAGGCTGATAACAAGGTCTCTTCAAACTGTTGGTTTAGTCTGGTCTAGTTCAGGGTCACAATGAAGAAATCCCACTTTTACTGTGTGGAGGGGTGGAGAGGGGAGGCTACAGATTAGGAGGTTGAATTGAATCCATGGTTCAAGAGCTAGCCGTGTGAATGCTGTCGTATCAGCCCCTCACTCAGGACCCCTCAGGGCTTATCAGGATTCCTCACGAGTGAAAGAGTCCCAGGCCCCACACTCTGCAATCCTGCATACTTAAACTACAGGCAGGCAGGCAGAGACAGGCAGGCAGGGAGAGGCTTTAATCCCTAAAAACGGTATTTTGTAGATTTTGGACCCCACCTCCTCTTCTGGCTCCTGTTGTTATTAAAAAAAAAGCTCCTAATCTTACTGTCTCTTAAGAGAGACAGAGTCACTGACTGCACTGTCTGGGATTACAATGCAGCCATTCTCACTCATTAGGAGATACACTGGATTATTCATGCTGGATAGAGCACTGAGACACAGCATCTGGTTTATAAACCTTATTAAAAAAAACTACATCTGCAAAGGGAAGAGGAAGGGAAGTAAAGAATCAGCCAGGGTAAGGGTTAGGGTTGGGTTTGGTTGTGTTTTGGGGTAAGGCTGGCTGATGTTTCTCGCTGGGAACTGGTTGTGATCTGAATGAGGTTTTGTCAGCGTTATGCTTTGTTTTGACTCGTTGCGCTTTGTGTTTATTTGAAATAATGCAGTACAATCTCTCTCCTATTGTTACTGTTTGTTTAACAGATCTGCAGTTTGGTAATAGTGCAGTGCCTGGGTCTCTGTTGAAAAGAAGTGCTTTGAAAAGTTCCAACAGGTAAATCAGTCCAGTAACTTCTGAGGTCCACAAGTATGTGCATGACGAGAGTTTGGAGAGTTCTGCAAGAGCCATGAGATCACTTTGTTTATTTTGAATGTAGCTCGGGGGGGACAGTTTAATATTTGAATTGGAGCGCACACTGTCACACAAATTCACACGCTGCTCGTACACAGAAGATCATGCCACTGCTGGTTTGTTTTGTTTAAACAGTTACCGTGTATTGTACTGCTGAAGAGACCCCCTCCCCTCCGTGAGACACTTTTAATGATATGTTACCAGTACGAAGTGACAGCACAATAGAATGATATGTTATCAGTGTTAAGTGACAGCATGCTGTTACAGATCCCACTAGCTGAGCTCTTAAGTCACTTCCTGCTACTTTCTGTTTTAAAAGCGTACTGACTGCATCCCATTGAATTGTGGGTTCAGGATTTCTAGAATGAAATCTCAGACAGCTAGGAGTCCGGTCTCAGCAGCTCTCAGACTGTAGACAGCAGAACTGAACACCCTCTCTGTCACTTAACTGGTCTCCTGCTTGTTTTTAGACCACTTCCCTACTGGTACCACATGAGCACTCGTCCATATAAACCAGACCCAGAGAGACCTGTGTGCAGTTTAGAACTGGTGGTGTATCCCTCCCTACCCTGGGAATGCTGCCTGCTGAGATAGTGACGCACCTCAGCTGTGCTGTGACATCACCGCCCCCCCTCTGTCTCTCTGGAGACTGACCAGCCCTGCGGTGCTGCGAGGGGTCGTGGCCTTTCCTATCCTGCAGACTGCGCACCTCAGTCTCCAGGGAGACTCCAGACTCCCCGAACGTGACGTCACGGCAACGAGCAGACCCTGAGAACCAGCTGCACTCCAGATGTGAAGCGGCGGCCTGCCTTCCCTCCAGCCGCTCTTCTGAAACAAGCCACTCAAACCAAACAAATAACAAGGACAGCTAAAGCACAGGCAGCCCCTCTCACTAGCTGCCTGCCTGCCGCAGTGAAACAGCACAGAACTTGAGCAAACAGCCAGAGAGTCCTTAGATTTGTCAAGCTCTGCTGTAAACTGCAAGCAAAGTCCCTTTGTAGACATTGTAATTGCAGCTCACCATTGCTGAGCCCTGCTGGAGCTGTCGCTGCAGGGCTACAACCTCACCCTAACCCTAACCGTAACCCACACACAGCCCTGGTGGAGTGATCTAAACAGTGCAGCAGATGCGCTGCTGTCTGTATGAAGGGGATAGTCTGGGCTACAGACAGCCCCGTTTCCATTCTGCAGGGTGAACTACCATGAGAGTGGCAGTTAGATCAAGGATCAGTCAGCAGCAGAATAGTTATTATTGTGGAGATATTCAAGTCAGATATTCAATACATCTGGTATATTGATTGATCTCAGAACTCTGTCAAGTCTGGTTTGAAAGGATCCAAGTGATTCTTCCTCAGCAACATGACTAGGTGACCCATTCCATCCCCTCACCACTCTCTGTGTGAAGAAGAGTCTCCTTCAACAACATGACTAGGTAACCCATTCCATCCCCTCACCACTTTCTGTGTGAAGAAGAGTCTCCTTCAACAACATGACTAGGTAACCCATTCCATCCCCTCACCACTCTCTGTGTGAAGAAGAGTCTCCTTCGACAACATGACTAGGTAACCCATTCCATCCCCTTGCCACTCTGTGAAGAAGGGTCTCCTTCCCTCTGTCTCCTAAGTCTATCCGTGTGTCCTCTGGTTTCTGTGCTGTGTGTAAAGTATTGGTTAGGGTTAACTAGGGTTAAGTATTACTGTGTCAGCTCAAGATTTTAAAGACTTCAATCCTGCTCCCCCCCCCAATCCTCGCTTGTTCACTCCTGCTAGAGAGCCTTTGTGACGTGGGTTTATCCAGACTGTACTGGCTCGTGATATGATTGGAGGATTTGGAATCCTAGTGACTGAATGGCAATGAAAGTACACGTGTCATTTAATGACATCACAAAGCTGTGACATCACCCCTAGCTTGCAAGGGGGGTTGCTGTAACCAGCCCAGAGAGGCACTGTGATGTCACTGGTTTCATATCATAATGGGAATGTTGATAAGACTGATTCATTTGTTATTACTGGTAGGATTGTAAGATGAAGTGAAATTCTTTAATCTTTTGTACATTTTGAATTGTAATTCGTAACTTTTTTTGGGGGGGGGTACTTTTTAAAATATTGTTTTATTATTATTATTATTAATATTATTATTATTATTATTATTATTATTATTATTATTATTATTATTACTGATCGGTGACAACAAGCATGAGCTGCTTTCAGAAGTTTAAGAAGAAAAGGAAAAGGAAAGTCCTGACCTTGAGAGCAGGCCAACCGGGGAGGAGGCAGGTAAGAGTGGGGTGCGAGCAGGGAGAGAGACACCAGCACCCCCTCCTTCAAGAGCAGGCCAACCGGGGAGGAGGCAGGTAAGAGTGGGGTGCGAGCAGGGAGAGAGACACCAGCACCCCCTCCTTCAAGAGCAGGCCAACCGGGGAGGAGGGAGGTAAGAGTGGGGTGCGAGCAGGGAGAGACACCAGCACCCCCTCCTTCAAGAGCAGGCCAGCCAGAGAGGAGGCAGGTAAGAGTGGGGTGCGAGCAGGGAGAGAGACACCAGCACCCCCTCCTTCAAGAGCAGGCCAGCTGGAGAGGAGGCAGGTAAGAGTGGGGTGCGAGCAGGGAGAGAGACACCAGCACCCCCTCCTTCAAGAGCAGGCCAGCCAGAGAGGAGGCAGGTAAGAGTGGGGTGCGAGCAGGGAGAGAGACACCAGCACCCCCTCCTTCAAGAGGAATATTGAGACAGAAAGAACAAATCTAAAGATAGGAACTTAACACAACAGCTGCTCTCCTTGCTAATGGAGGCCCTGCCTGACTCTGTGGGTCCAGGCCAGGGTTCGAGTCTGCAGGTGTGCCAGTGTGCTTTCACTGGGCTGTACTGATCACTGTGCATCGATGAGTGGTGATGCTTTCACTGGGCTGTACTGATCACTGTGCATCGATGAGTGGTGATGCTTTCACTGGGCTGTACTGATCACTGTGCATCAATGAGTTGTGATGCTTTCACTGGGCTGTACTGATCACTGTGCATCGATGAGTGGTGATGCTTTCACTGGGCTGTACTGATCACTGTGCATCAATGAGTTGTGATGCTTTCACTGGGCTGTACTGATCACTGTGCATCAATGAGTTGTGATGCTTTCACACTCTCACACACTCATACTGACACACTCTCACACACACACACATACTGACACACACACACACCCAAACTGCACATCACTGTCTGTGCTGAAACACTGACAAACCAAACTGCACATCACTGTCTGTGCTGAAACACTGACAAACCCATACTGCATATCACTGTGCTGAAACACTGACAAACCAAACTGCACATCACTGTCTGTGCTGAAACACTGACAAACCCAAACTGCACATCACTGTCTGTGCTGAAACACTGACAAACCCAAACTGCACATCACTGTCTGTGCTGAAACACTGACAAACCCATACTGCATATCACTGTGCTGAAACACTGACAAACCAAACTGCACATCACTGTCTGTGCTGAAACACTGACAAACCCAAACTGCACATCACTGACAAACCCAAACTGCACATCACTGTCTGTGCTGAAACACTGACAAACCCAAACTGCACATCACTGTCTGTGCTGAAACACTGACAAACCCAAACTGCACATCACTGTCTGTGCTGAAACACTGACAAACCCAAACTGCACATCACTGTCTGTGCTGAAACACTGACAAACCCAAACTGCACATCACTGACAAACCCAAACTGCACATCACTGTCTGTGCTGAAACACTGACAAACCCAAACTGCACATCACTGTCTGTGCTGAAACACTGACAAACCCAAACTGCACATCACTGTCTGTGCTGAAACACTGACAAACCCAAACTGCACATCACTGACAAACCCATACTGCACATCACTGTCTGTACTGCAACACTGACAAACCCATACTGCACATCACTGTCTGTGCTGAAACACTGACAAACCCAAACTGCACATCACTGTCTGTGCTGAAACACTGACAAACCCAAACTGCACATCACTGTCTGTGCTGAAACACTGACAAACCCAAACTGCACATCACTGTCTGTGCTGAAACACTGACAAACCAAACTGCACATCACTGTCTGTGCTGAAACACTGACAAACCCAAACTGCACATCACTGACAAACCCAAACTGCACATCACTGTCTGTGCTGAAACACTGACAAACCAAACTGCACATCACTGTCTGTGCTGAAACACTGACAAACCCAAACTGCACATCACTGTCTGTGCTGAAACACTGACAAACCCAAACTGCACATCACTGTCTGTGCTGAAACACTGACAAACCCATACTGCACATCACTGTCTGTGCTGAAACACTGACAAACCCATACTGCACATCACTGTCTGTGCTGAAACACTGACAAACCCAAACTGCACATCACTGTCTGTGCTGAAACACTGACAAACCCAAACTGCACATCACTGTCTGTGCTGAAACACTGACAAACCCAAACTGCACATCACTGTCTGTGCTGAAACACTGACAAACCAAACTGCACATCACTGTCTGTGCTGAAACACTGACAAACCCAAACTGCACATCACTGTCTGTGCTGAAACACTGACAAACCCAAACTGCACATCACTGTCTGTGCTGAAACACTGACAAACCCATACTGCACATCACTGTCTGTGCTGAAACACTGACAAACCCAAACTGCACATCACTGTCTGTGCTGAAACACTGACAAACCCAAACTGCACATCACTGTCTGTGCTGAAACACTGACAAACCCAAACTGCACATCACTGTCTGTGCTGAAACACTGACAAACCCAAACTGCACATCACTGACAAACCCAAACTGCACATCACTGTCTGTGCTGAAACACTGACAAACCAAACTGCACATCACTGACAAACCCAAACTGCACATCACTGTCTGTGCTGAAACACTGACAAACCCAAACTGCACATCACTGACAAACCCAAACTGCACATCACTGTCTGTGCTGAAACACTGACAAACCCAAACTGCACATCACTGTCTGTGCTGAAACACTGACAAACCCAAACTGCACATCACTGTCTGTGCTGAAACACTGACAAACCCATACTGCACATCACTGTCTGTGCTGAAACACTGACAAACCAAACTGCACATCACTGTCTGTGCTGAAACACTGACAAACCCATACTGCACATCACTGTCTGTGCTGAAACACTGACAAACCCAAACTGCACATCACTGTCTATGCTGAAACACTGACAAACCAAACTGCACATCACTGTCTGTGCTGAAACACTGACAAACCCAAACTGCACATCACTGTCTGTGCTGAAACACTGACAAACCCAAACTGCACATCACTGTCTGTGCTGAAACACTGACAAACCCAAACTGCACATCACTGTCTGTGCTGAAACACTGACAAACCCAAACTGCACATCACTGTCTGTGCTGAAACACTGACAAACCCAAACTGCACATCACTGTCTGTGCTGAAACACTGACAAACCCAAACTGCACATCACTGTCTGTGCTGAAACACTGACAAACCCAAACTGCACATCACTGACAAACCCATACTGCACATCACTGTCTGTGCTGAAACACTGACAAACCCATACTGCACATCACTGTCTGTGCTGAAACACTGACAAACCCAAACTGCACATCACTGTCTGTGCTGAAACACTGACAAACCCAAACTGCACATCATTGTCTGTGCTGAAACACTGACAAACCCAAACTGCACATCACTGTCTGTGCTGAAACACTGACAAACCAAACTGCACATCACTGTCTGTGCTGAAACACTGACAAACCCAAACTGCACATCACTGTCTGTGCTGAAACACTGACAAACCAAACTGCACATCACTGTCTGTGCTGAAACACTGACAAACCCAAACTGCACATCACTGTCTGTGCTGAAACACTGACAAACCCAAACTGCACATCACTGTCTGTGCTGAAACACTGACAAACCCATACTGCACATCACTGTCTGTGCTGAAACACTGACAAACCCATACTGCATATCACTATCACATTTGGAAAACCAAATCTCACACAGCCTATATACATGCTTACTAATAATAATAATAATACATTATATACAATGAAAACCAAATCTCACACAGCCTATATACATGCTTACTAATAATAATAATAATAATACATTATATTGTATGTAATAAATCAGTGTTCAGTAGAATCATAATGAATGCATCATCACGTATCTTTGGCTTACAGTAAATTGAAACTAAAGGGGATTGCTCAATTCTGGGAACCCTCCCCTCTCCTCTCCCCCCTCCCCTCCCCTCCCCTCCCCTCCCCTCTCTCCTCTATCGTGTCTCAACTCAAGGAATTCCTCCCATTGTGCAATCCGCAATTGAACAGTCTGGCTGAAGGAATCCGCGTCTGTCTTTGTGTGTGAGAGAGAGAGAGAGAGAAAGACGGGGGTGGGGGCTGTGCGCAGGATAGCGGGGCGGAGTCTGCTGTGCGGACACACACACACACACACACACAGAGGGGAGAACCGAGCAGAGCGGTGCGGTGCTTTCATATCGGAGCTGGAGATTTTTTTTGGAGAAGGAAAAACCAAACCAAACCCTCCGAGTGCCTCAGTGTAAAGCGGACTGTAAAGGACTGAGATGCAGCGGCAGGACCATGAGGGAAGCGCTCACAATGAAATTCACTTGGAAAGATAAAATGGTAACTTTATGCAACTTCTAAATGTATTTTTGAGGGGCATTTTTTTGTTTGTTTGACGCTTTTGTTCGGTTTTTATGTGCGATGGGGTGAGTGTGTTGTGATGGATGGATGAGGGGCGTTCTAGTTTAGTATGGGAAAGTAACGGACGGGACGGGACGGGGGGAGTCAATCAATAACACGGTGCTTCGGCTATTAGTACTCCTTTATCGCACACTACTTAAACAAACAAACAAAAACAATAGTTAATAATTGGACTTGCATTGCTCATCGTTTACAGCACAGATACACAAACATGCTGCACTTTGTAAACCGCTGCTGTACAACACAAGCGTGCGTCTAGCAGTATCAGCGAGCAGAGTAACTCCGGGAAAGCGGGTCCGCTACCCGTGCACTACGCGAGGTGACGGTGCTCCGGGGAGTTCTGCCCCCCTCTCCGGGGAGTTCTGCCCCCTCTCCGGGGAGTTCTGCCCCCCTCTCCGGGGAGTTCTGCCCCCTCTCCGGGGAGTTCTGCCCCGCTCTCCGTGGAGTTCTGCCCCGCTCTCCGTGGAGTTCTGCCCCCCTCTCCGGGGAGTTCTGCCCCCTCTCCGGGGAGTTCTGCCCCCCTCTCCGGGGAGTTCTGCCCCCCTCTCCGGGGATTTCTGCCCCCCTCTCCGGGGATTTCTGCCCCCCTCTCCGGGGATTTCTGCCCCGCTCTCCGTGGAGTTCTGCCCCGCTCTCCGTGGAGTTATGCCCCGCTCTCCGTGGAGTTATGCCCCGCTCTCCGGGGATTTCTGCCCTGTGCTCCGGAGAGTTCTGCCCCCCTCTCCGGGGAGTTCTGCCCCCCTCTCCGGGGAGTTCTGCCCCGCTCTCCGGGGAGTTCTGCCCCCCTCTCCGGGGAGTTCTGCTCCACTCTCCGTGTTTGAAGTCGTGCTGCGGGTTTGATTCGCACTCGGGCGGTCTGCGTTGTATTTGTTTACGTCCTCCACATGGGGTAACCATAACAAAGAAAACTTCATTTTATTTAACAAGAACCATCTTTTCTTTTTTAAAATGTTTTTGGTTCAACAACCGCGCAATTCCAAAATCGTAATACCAGCTTAACAACGAAGCTGTAAACAACTTTCATCAATGTAAAGAAATGAGTATTGATCTGAGGACAGCCGCTACACATTATTATTATTATTATTATTATTATTATTATCATTATTATTATTATTATCATTCTTATCATTATTATTCTTATCATTATTATCATTATTCTTATTCTTATCATTATTATCATTATTATCATTATTATTATTATTATCATTATTATTATTATTCTCATTAGTAGTAGTATTAGTGTTTATTGAATGCAGAGGACAGTCGCTGCACATTTTACAAACATTACTTCATTACACTTTCGTAGCTGGATATGATCTGCTTACGATTCAGTTCAGTTCTGTACTGAATCATTAGTTTTGTTAAGCACGTTTTTGCTGCGTTTTGTTGATTGTAACGCCCTTAGATGTCGGGTTATCGGTGGGTTGCGAGGTGTTTGTGGATTGAACTCGCTGAATCGGATTGACAGAGTGACGGCGCTCGGCTCTTTGAAGCGGATTAATTGACTTCAATGTAAACTTGTGTTTATTGCGGGACAATGCAGACACGTGACATCCAGCGGCTCGAAGTGCATTCGGAGCGCTCTAATACGCGTTTGATGTTTATTCTGATTTCTAAAAGAAATACGTGTTTATTAAATACAGATCTGTTAGTGCAGTTATATGCTATAGTGGGTGGCATTGCGTTTTGAGATGTGTTTCGGGTTTTTAATACGGCTATACCATTCTGTCCAGTGTAGTGGGAGTGATGACGTTGTTCAATATGTAATTCTTCAGCACATAGACATTTAATAGTGCAAGAGAAATGTGTGCGTGCTTCATTATAGAACGCATTGTTTTTATACTGCTTGATGACCTCATGGTATCCGGAGAATGTTTTTAATCGATAGCGTGATGTCATGATGTCTGTGTTGCATGGGCCGGAATGTCAGTGTTTAGTGCGCTGTGTTGTAAGCGGGCTCCAGATGCTTTGGGATAGGCGAGGCTGTGGTGCTTGTTTTCACGTTGCATCGCCAGTGCGGGGTATCCTGAAATAAACGGGGCGCTGAGCTTAGGACGTGCGGGCTCAGCGCTCCTCCCAGCAGAGCCGCGCCACTCACACAGGGAGCGGGGTTCTGCACAGGGTGGCTGTCCAAGCAGAGAGGTAGACTGCATGCTGGCCAGTCTTCTTACCTTTTAGTAGATATTTGAGCGTTGCTTGGCTGTAGACTGGCGTGGCTCAGCGTCACTCTGGGTTTATGGTTCAAGCAGGTCTAGTGGTTTTGTTTCTCTTCTGTTGAGTTTCTGTTGTAGTCTGTTGAACACACTGAGCAGTCGCTGCAGTTCTGAGCTCTTAAAGAGACCTTTGTCTCTGGTTGTGTGCGCTGGAAAACAATGGGCCCTCGGCTGTACCAGAAACCAGGAAAGGGACTGGAGCCAGGACTGGTCATTCTGGAGAGGAGAGAGCGAGGAAATCTGAGGGGTCCACACTGACCACGCAGACTGCATGCTGATTGGCTGGGTGGGTTTGGGGGTGTCTCTTGGTTGGTTGGTTGGTTGGTTGGTTGGTTGGTCTTTGGCATGCTAAGGTGCTCTGTACATTTGAGTTGTTGTTGTGTGTGTCGGAGGGGAGGGTTGTGGGGTGCTGTCTCAGATGCTCTGTACATTTGAGTTGTTGTTGTGTGTGTCGGAGGGGAGGGTTGTGGGGTGCTGTCTCAGATGCTCTGTACATTTGAGTTGTTGTTATGTGTGTCGGAGGAGAGGGTTGTGGGGTGCTGTCTCAGATGCTCTGTACATTTGAGTTGTTGTTATGTGTGTCGGAGGGGAGGGTTGTGGGGTGCTGTCTCAGATGCTCTGTACATTTGAGTTGTTGTTATGTGTGTCGGAGGGGAGGGTTGTGGGGTGCTGTCTCAGATGCTCTGTACATTTGAGTTGTTGTTATGTGTGTCGTAGGGGAGGGTTGTGGGGTGCTGTCTCAGATGCTCTGTACATTTGAGTTGTTGTTGTGTGTGTTGGAGGGGAGGGTTGTGGGGTGCTGTCTCAGATGCTCTGTACATTTGAGTTGTTGTTGTGTGTGTCGGAGGGGAGGGTTGTGGGGTGCTGTCTCAGATGCTCTGTACATTTGAGTTGTTGTGTGTGTCGGAGGGGAGGGTTGTGGGGTGCTGTCTCAGATGCTCTGTACATTTGAGTTGTTGTTATGTGTGTCGGAGGGGAGGGTTGTGGGGTGCTGTCTCAGATGCTCTATGCATTTGAGTTGTTGTTGTGTGTGTCGGAGGGGAGGGTTGTGGGGTGCTGTCTCAGTTGCTCTGTACATTTGAGTTGTTGTTGTGTGTGTCGGAGGGGAGGGTTGTGGGGTGCTGTCTCAGATGCTCTGTACATTTGAGTTGTTGTTATGTGTGTCGGAGGAGAGGGTTGTGGGGTGCTGTCTCAGATGCTCTGTACATTTGAGTTGTTGTTATGTGTGTCGGAGGGGAGGGTTGTGGGGTGCTGTCTCAGATGCTCTGTACATTTGAGTTGTTGTTATGTGTGTCGGAGGAGAGGGTTGTGGGGTGCTGTCTCAGATGCTCTGTACATTTCAGTTGTTGTTGTGTGTGTCGGAGGAGAGGGTTGTGGGGTGCTGTCTCAGATGCTCTGTACATTTGAGTTGTTGTTATGTGTGTCGGAGGGGAGGGTTGTGGGGTGCTGTCTCAGATGCTCTATGCATTTGAGTTGTTGTTGTGTGTGTCGGAGGGGAGGGTTGTGGGGTGCTGTCTCAGTTGCTCTGTACATTTGAGTTGTTGTTGTGTGTGTCGGAGGGGAGGGTTGTGGGGTGCTGTCTCAGATGCTCTGTACATTTGAGTTGTTGTTATGTGTGTCGGAGGAGAGGGTTGTGGGGTGCTGTCTCAGATGCTCTGTACATTTGAGTTGTTGTTATGTGTGTCGGAGGGGAGGGTTGTGGGGTGCTGTCTCAGATGCTCTGTACATTTGAGTTGTTGTTATGTGTGTCGGAGGAGAGGGTTGTGGGGTGCTGTCTCAGATGCTCTGTACATTTCAGTTGTTGTTGTGTGTGTCGGAGGAGAGGGTTGTGGGGTGCTGTCTCAGATGCTCTGTACATTTCAGTTGTTGTTGTGTGTGTCGGAGGGGAGGGTTGTGGGGTGCTGTCTCAGATGCTCTGTACATTTGAATTGTGTGTAGGAGGCTGATTATGCTGTTTGGGTTTCAAAGTGTCTCAGATATCTGGTTGGGTTAAGGGGTGTGACTCGATTGGCTGTTTGGGTTAGAGGGTGTCTCCTGATTCGCTGGTTATGTTAAGGGATGCCTCCTAATTGGCTGGTTGGGTTAAGGGGGTGTCTCCTAATTGGCTGGTGACCGCTGTCTGTTCCCCACAGCAGAGTTCCGTCCAGGACTGGGGAGAGGAGGTGGAGGAGGGAGCCATCTACAATGTCACACTCAAGAGGGTCCAGATCCAACAGGCTGCCAACAAGGGAGCGCGCTGGCTGGGGGTGAGTACAGAGCACCCTGCCTCCCAGGAAACAACAAGGCAGGTTAATACAGGTCTGAACAAGGGAGCGCGCTGGCTGGGGGTGAGTACAGAGCACCCTGCCTCCCAGGAAACAGCAAGGCAGGTTAATACAGGTCTGAACAAGGGAGCGCGCTGGCTGGGGGTGAGTACAGAGCACCCTGCCTCCCAGGAAACAACAAGGCAGCTTAATACAGGTCTGAACAAGGGAGCGTGCTGGCTGGGGGTGAGTACAGAGCACCCTGCCTCCCAGGAAACAGCAAGGCAGGTTAATACAGGTCTGAACAAGGGAGCGCTCTGGCTGGGGGTAAAGCGTATTAATAAACACGACAAATCAACCTGCAAGCTACAGGTGGAGACGCACAAGCCCAGTCCGAGTGTGATGGGAAGCTGGATTCAGCTGAGTTTCAATGCAGTCCCTCCCTGCAGACCAGAGCTTTGACTGTGAGGAGACATCCAGAAATACTGAGTGTTAAATCACTGTTTCACTTCAAGCTGTATTTAGTCTCGAGGAATGGGTAGCTTCTGTTTCAGACTTGCAGAATCACAGTTCTGTGATTCTAATTTTAGTTTCTAACACTGATGCTGCTGCTGTTCTAATACTGAAAGCGTGACTGCTGACTGTTTCCCTGTGATTAAGCTAGTGCAGCCTGTCTGTCTGTCTCTCTCGCTCTCTCTCTCTGTGCAGTCGATGGCAGATCTCTGGCGAGGGTGGCTCTCTGCAGCCTGTTGCGGGGGGAAAGCCAGCATCCGTTTCACTTCCTCTTTCCTCGAATCGCGTTTTCTTACTGTAAAAGACAGACGGCTCTTTCTTTGGAATTCCCAGCTGATGCAACGCAGGCCCTGGTTTCTGATTCAAGAAGTGACACAGAGAGCCCACGCAGGGCAGGGACTCCACCCAGCTCCGCTCACACCGGAGTCCCTCGACTGACACGCTGCGCTCCCATTCATACAGCCCCTGCAGGGACTCCACCCAGCTCCGCTCACACCGGAGTCCCTCGACTGACACGCTGCGCTCCCATTCATACAGCCCCTGCAGGGACTCCACCCAGCTCCGCTCACACCGGAGTCCCTCGACTGACACGCTGCACTCCCATTCATACAGCCCCTGCAGGGACTCCACCCAGCTCCGCTCACACCGGAGTCCCTCGACTGACACGCTGCGCTCCCATTCATACAGCCCCTGCAGGGACTCCACCCAGCTCCGCTCACACCGGAGTCCCTCGACTGACACGCTGCGCTCCCATTCATACATCCCCTGCAGGGACTCCACCCAGCTCCGCTCACACCGGAGTCCCTCGACTGACACGCTGCGCTCCCATTCATACAGCCCCTGCAGGGACTCCACCCAGCTCCGCTCACACCGGAGTCCCTCGACTGACACGCTGCGCTCCCATTCATACAGCCCCTGCTGGGCAGCTAGACTGAGGAACACATACATGGGACTGCAGTGTTGGGAATAAGACTCCTATTGCACAGCAGTTTCACCCGTTCCAGGTTTTACTAGGAGCTTGATCAGCCCCAGTGTATCAGTAACAAGCTCAGGTGTGTCTCATTAAACTCATAGTGAAACCAGGAATGGATTAATCTGCTATTCAAGGGGAGTCTTGTTTCCATCCCTGGGACGGTATATAATTTATATCTAACCCTTATAAAAACTGATTTTCAACTAAATGTATTTTCTTTCTTTAACTGTCTCCATAGTGTATTCTACCACTGACCTCTACCCCCTGTCCACCCGCTCCTCCACTCTCAGTAGTAAATGAATATTTCGAGCTGCATGTCAGGATACAGGGATACAGTGTGCAGCTGGCTTGCTTTCTCCTGCTCTGAGAGACTCGGCGGTCTCTGACTCCCCGCCCCTATGCCCCTGGTGCGGGGGGCGGCTTCTATATTGCTCTGTCGCACAGGGCCGTGCGCCCCAAGTCACGCCGGACTGATTTGTTGAATCTGTTTCTAAATATTAGGATTTAAATAGTGTGAATAGTTCAGTACCTGTGATGAGTGTGTGTTCTACACAGCGCTGCTCCCCTCACACAGAGCTCCTGCAAAGTTCAAGTCCCAGTCGCTTAGGATGAGGAAACAGGACTCTGCTTTTAGGAAAGACGCGCAGCGATGAATCATAGCAATGGCTCCGATATCTTACCCTGCTTTCCCCATAGTTCACAGTACCATAGTTTGCCATGTTTATTAATATACATTCCCAAACTCGCTATTCTTTACAATGCTTTTCTATACTTGGCCAGGCCTTTGTTGTGCTCTATTGCACTTTGCTGTGCTTTTACTGTGGGAATCTTGTCTAAGGGTGAGTGGGAGCAGAGGGCAGGGTTCCCCCGATCTCTCACCCTTCCCTGCTCCTTGGCCTCCTCTCTCAGGACTCAAAAGAAGGCGATGTTTGTGTTGTCTGTTTCTTTTCCCTGAGGTCAGCAGATAGTTCCCTCAAATGAAATGTTTTTCTGCCAAGCCGCAGAACCTCTTTCAAATGGAACAAGAGTTTGTACTCGTGGAGGAAAAGAAAAAAAAAGTTTTTGTTTTGTTCTTCTTTTACAACCCGAGAGAGAGAGAGAGAGAGAGAGACAGAGCGAGAGAGCGAGCGAGAGAGAGAGAGCGAGAGAGAGACAGAGCGAGCGAGAGAGCGAGAGAGAGAGAGCGAGAGAGAGAGCGAGAGAGAGACAGAGCGAGAGCGAGAGCGAGAGAGAGAGAGAGAGAGAGAGAGAGAGCGAGAGAGAGAGCGAGAGAGCGAGGCTTTGATTAAAACCAGATTGAATGGTTTCCTGTTCTAGCGTGCTAACACCAAGGCCTAGCTCTTCACTGCTGTACCCACAATGCCTCTCTCTCTCCCAAGACTGCCAGGACACATCTGCTAGCAGTCTGGGAGCAAAGCAGGAGCACAACATCCTTGATCTGGGAGAGGGAAGGAAAGGGAAGAGGAGCGAGGAGGAGGGAGAGAGCAGGGGGCCCTGTCCCAGGGAACGCAACCTCATCCCTCTCCAGCTGTCAGAGAGAGTCTCCATTCATCTGCCAGTGTGCCCTGTGTCCCTCTCCTCTCTGAACCCTGTCTGTCTCTGTCCTGTCCCTCTCCTCTGACCTCTACCTCTCTGCTCTGTCCCCCCAGGCGGATGGTGACCGGCTGCCCCCGGGTCACACGGTCAGCCAGCTAGAGACGTGTAAGATCCGCTCCATCAAGGCCGGGACGCTAGAGCGGCTGGTGGAGACGCTGCTGACTGCCTTCGGGGACAACGACTTCACCTACATCAGCATCTTCCTGTCCACATACCGGGCCTTCGCCAGCCCCGCAGACGTGCTGGGACTGCTGCTCGACAGGTGAGAGGCAGGGAGGGGCGAGGGAGCAGGGAGGGGTCTGTGTGTGAGAGTGGAGTGTGTGAGGGTCTTCTCTGTGTGGGTCTAAGTATTTCCAGACTACTGTACTTGTTAACTTTAACATATGCAGTAACAGAGCAGCACAGGAAGACATTTTGCCTCTCTGTGTGTAACTCTCTCTCTCTCTCTCTCCACTCAGGTACGGGGACCTGGATAGCACTGGCAGTGATGAGCCTGGCAGCCCCACCGTCCCCCCCGACAGCAGAGCAGCCGTGCGCAAGTAAGAGACTTCTAGTGCGTGTGCGTGTGCCTGTGTGTTACTGTGAGCCCCTGACCCTCTCCTCTCCCCTCCCCTCCCTGCAGTGCCATCGCCTCCATCCTGCGTGCCTGGCTGGATCAGTGCCCCGAGGATTTCCACCAGCCCCCCGAGTACCCCAGCCTGCACAAGGTTCTGGAGTACCTGCACCGGACCATGCCGGGCTCCGACCCAGAGAGGCGAGCCCAGAACCTGCTGGAGCAGCTGCAGAGGCAGGACCAGAGCGAGCCGGAGAGCGATGGTGAGTGTGAACAGTACCAGCACACTTTCAAAGCTATTCACTCACACAGTCCTCAGCAGACAGCAAACACACAGGAACGGACCTGCCCCTAGCGGCTGCTGAGTTAGTAATACTGACATCAGCATAAGAGACCCGCACTGAGCTCTCCACTGCAGAGCTTGCTCTTCAGGTGAATGGTGAGGCGTTGCTCTTTGAGCCCTGAAGTTAGCGATTCATATCCAGCCCATGCCTCTGCATCCAGTTCAGTGGGATGAGATGCCAATTCATTCAAGGATATCTTCATTACAACTCCCAACGCATTACAGCTCCCAATAAAGCAAAAAACAAACGACTGAGATGTTTCATTTAGGGGCTGCTTGTGAGTATGTGTGAAGTTGTTTCTTTTTCATCTGGGAATAGTGAACAGATTGAAGCCCAGTGTGTATCGCTTAGTGTAACTGTAGTAAGCCCTGACCCCATGTGAATACGCCCTGACCCCATGTGAATACGCCCTGACCCCATGTGAATACGCCCTGACCCCATGTGAATACGCCCTGACCCCATGTGAATACGCACGCTGGCTGTGTCTGAGCAGCTGCAGGAAGGCAGAAGCACCGTCCCTCCTGCTTGGGGTGAGGGCAGCTCTTATTCTTCCTGCTTCCTGCCCAGGTGGTTTCCACGGCAACAGCAGCTTCTGCCTCGGCGAGGATGAGGAAGTGGAGGTCGACGCTGCCGAGGATTTCCTGAGCATTCCGGAAGACCTGGTGGCGGAGCAGCTGACCTTCATGGACGCGGTGAGAGGGGAGCAGGGGAGCGGGGAGGGAGCAGGGGAGAGGGGAGCAGAGAGTTGGGAGGGATCCGGGGAGTGGAGCAGGGGAGTGGGGGAGTGGAGAATGAATCGGGGAGTGGAGTGGGGGAGTGTAGAGCGGAGAGTGGAGTGGGGGAGTGGAGAATGAATCGGGGAGTGGAGCAGGGGAGTGGGGGAGTGTAGAGCGGAGAGTGGAGTGGGGGAGTGGAGAATGAATCGGGGAGTGGAGCAGGGGAGTGGGGACGCGGCGGGGGGCGTGGGAGGGGAGCGGGGACGCGGCGGGGAGCAGGGGACACGGCAGGGGAGTGGGGACGTGGCGGGGGAGCAGGGGACGCTGCAGGGGAGTGGGGGAGTGGGGACGCGGCGGGGGAGCAGGGGACGTGGCAGAGAAGTGGGGATGCGGCAGGGGAGTGGGGGAGGGCTACAGTGGGAGTGAGGAGCTCAGTGGTTAGAGAGAGTGCTGCAGTGGGAGTGAGGAGCTCTGAGCTCAGCCCTGTTCTAACGCCCCCTCCCCTCTCCCCAGGAGCTCTTTAAGAAGGTGATCCCTCACCACTGCCTCGGCTCCATCTGGTCCCAGAGAGACAAGAAGGAAAACAAGCACATCGCGCCCACCGTCCGCGCCACCATCACCCAGTTCAACTCCCTCACCAAGTGTGTGGTGTGCACTGTGCTGAGGGGCCAGGACCTGAAGCCACAGCACCGCGCCAGGGTCATCGAGAAGTGGATCAACACCGCGCAGGTACGTGCAGCCAGGGCGAGGTATAGGGATGGGCGGAAACAAATCAGGGTTTAACACAGTCAAGCATTTCAAATACCAGACGAGTCCATTAGAAACACATATGCACTATTCATTGAAAGCGGCATTGAATCTAGACTCTTGTGTGTGTTTGCAAACGTTTGGACAAATATTATTATTTATTTCTTAGCAGACGCCCTTATCCAGGGCGACTTCCAATCGTAAGCAAATACATTTAAGTGTTACAATACAAGTAATAGAATAAGAGCAAGAAATACAATAAATAAATAAGCCAACAAATACAGCTTGCACCACGAGTAACAAGAAGGTGTTCCTGTCAGCAGATCTATAAATAGAGAAGTGACCCAGGGGGGCGGGGGGCCAGCGCTGTGCTGCAGACTGTGTGGATTGGCAGGGGTGCTGGCGAGAGGCATGGTGAAGAACACTCTCCTGCTGCCAGAGAGCCCGGGGAGTTTTACAGTATTATTATTTTTCTCCTGTTTATTTTGAAGTTGTGTATTTTCTCAGCTGCGCTGCTCTGCGGGGGTAGGGTTCCAGCGGAAAGAAAGAATGTGAGAGCGAGGGAGTGTTGCCAGCATTAACATAACAGGAAGAGTGGGCCTGTGTGTGTACGAGACGTATGAAAAGCACTCGTTAAACTTCAGATTCTTGTTGGAATTGTCTCTGTAAAGGAGCACTGTACCAAGTGTTACAACAGACAGAACAAACACAGCGTTTTACTGAACCCCTCCATGGGAATCCCAGCCCTGTTCTGATTGGAATCCTGTGTCTCCCAGGAATGCCGGATCCGGAAGAACTTCTCCTCCTTGCGAGCGATCATCTCGGCTCTCCAGTCCAATCCCATCTATCGGCTGAAGAGGACCTGGGCCAGTGTCCCCAAGTGAGTCTGCAGTCCTTCTCTCCGTGCTCATCTCCCCCTGCCCCTCTCTCCCTCCCCTTCTCCCCTGCCCTTCTCCCCTTCTCTCCCTGCCCCTCTCTCCTCCACTGGGACCCTTGCTTACCCTCTCTCTCCCCCACAGGGACAGCATGCTGATGTTTGAGGAGCTCTCTGATATCTTCTCTGACAACAATAACTACCTGACGAGCCGAGAGCTGCTGATGAAGGTGAGAGCAGGAGTAAATGTGTGTGTGTGTGTCAGTGTGCGTGTGCGTGTGCGTGTGTGTGTGTGTATCTAGACCTGCTGTAACTCTGTGTGTGTGTATCTAGACCTGCTGTAACTCTGCCTGTGTGTCCCAACAGGAAGGCACTTCCAAGTTTGCAAACCTGGAGAGCTGCGTGAAAGAAAACCAGAAACGCACTCAGAAGAGGCTGCAGCTGCAGAAAGACACGGTGAGTGAGAGGAGAGATCCAGGGATTAAGGGATCCAGGCAGGGCGTGCACACTGACTGCAGAGAACTGCACTGTACTGCACTGAGACACAAGGGATCCAGGCAGGGCGTGCACACTGACTGCAGAGAACTACACTGTACTGCACTGAGACACTTCCTGACTGAGCCTGAGTTCACAAAGAATCGCATTCTGGGGGACGACCTGGGCAACAAAAAAAACACACATTCTGAATTTGTGTTATTAAACTCTAAACATTTCTAAAACAGTGGCTCCCTATTCAGTAAGCAGTACTAGAAAGCTATGCTAGCAATACTGAATGCACTATAATGAACTGTTGAAGGAAGCCACAGCCAGGTAAAGGATGAACGCACTGAGTGAATGATTGGGCTGATCCTGGCTGAAAGTTTAGTTCATGGCTACTTGATGTGGTTTCAGCTTGACTCCCCTGGTAGTCAGTGGGCTGTTTGTGTGAACTGTGCTGTGAACTGTGTGTGTTTGTGTCTCTCTGCAGGGAGCCATGCAGGGCACTGTCCCCTATCTGGGCACCTTCCTGACAGACCTGACCATGCTGGACACTGCGCTGCCAGACTACGTGGAGGTACAGACCGGCTCTGCTCTTCACTGTTGATCCTCCCCTCTCCTTTCCTCCACTCCACTCTCCTCCCTAATCTCCTCCTCTCCTCCCCTCCCCTCCCCTATCCTCCCTCATCTCCTGTCCTCATCTCCTCCTCCTCCCCTATCCTCCCTCATCTCCTCTCCCTTCTCTTCCCTTCTCCACTCTCCTCCCTCATCTCCTCCTCTCCCCTCCACTCTACTCCCTCCTCTCCTCTGCTCCACTCTTCTCCTCCTCTCTCCTCCTCTCCTTTCCTCTCTCCAGCCCTGCATTATTGATAACGTATGAGAAGTCGTCCACTCACTGTTCAGGATTTTCCCATCATCCTGTGTATAGATCACGTGACAGGTTATTTAAGACACTTGATCCTTTGTTCTGTGTCTTCATGTGCACTCGTCCCTGCAGTGTGGGGGGTCCTGGGTTCGAGCAGCTCGGATTAACACAGGTTTGGTTTTGTTTCCACAGGGCGGTCTGATTAACTTTGAGAAGAGACGGAGGGTGAGTTTGCACTGATATGCCACTGCAGATCAGGAGTTTAAAAGTAGTGAAGACAGCTTTGCTCTTGTGAAAGGAAGGCCTGGTGCCGGGTCTTGCACTCCCTGACGCTGCTGCCCGTCTCTCTCTCTTCTCTCTCTGTCTCTAGGAGTTCGAGGTCATTGCGCAGATCAAGCTCCTGCAGTCCGCATGCAACAGCTACTGCCTGAGCGCCGACCAGGCCTTCCTGCGCTGGTTCAGGAGCCAGCAGCACTTAACTGACGAGGAGAGGTGAGGAGCGTCTCAGGCTCTTAATACTCATTCCTAACAAGAGTGGGGTGCTGGACCACATTGTCTCCTTCCCAGTGCCTCAGCTATAACCACTAAGCCACACTGTTGGAGCTGAGGGCCTGGAGTGTATGGTCTGCATCTAGTCTTATTGTGTGCTTTCCCTCTCACACTCTCTCTCGTGTAGCTACACCCTGTCCTGTGAGATCGAAGGCGTCGCAGACAGCAGCCCCACCTCCCCGAAGCCTCGCAAGAGCATGGTGAAGAGACTGAGCCTGTGAGTATCACTTCACTGGAGAGACTGGTAGTCTGCAAACACCCCATCAGACTGACTCCTCCCCTCTCTGACTCCTCCCCTCCACTCCCCCCTCTGACTCCTCTTCTCATTGAGCCCTCTCTGACTCCTCCCCTGTCTCTCCTGGCAGATTGTTCCTGGGTACAGACGCAGTGGCCAGCAGCACGCCGGTGAAGGAGAGCCCCAAGTCGCCCCCTAGTGGCAGTTCCGGGGAGAGCATGGACTCGGTCAGCGTCTCGTCCAGCGACTCCAGCCCCTCGGAGCTCGAGGTGGCCTGCCAGACCCCCGACGCACCCCTGAAGAAGGTACAGCCAGCGCTTCAATCACAGGGCCAGTCACAGGCACAGTAGCGTCCGAGGCTTTAAAAAGAACAGCCCGAGCCCCCAGCATGTAAAGAGAGGAGCTTCATTACAGACAGCCTTGTGCAGGAAAGGCAGATGTTGACATCCTGATCATACGGTACTTCTTTAACCAGGTCCATTAACCACACAGGGATTGAAAACTCAGTTCAGTGAGACACGGCAGCCAGACAGATGTGCTTGTGACAGTCCAGTGCAGCCCCGCCCCCCTCCTGACAGTCCTGTCCCCCTCTTATCTGTCCCCAGCTCTCAGAGTCCTCGTCATGCTCTTCGATCCACTCCATGGACACCTCGTCTTCATCCCCCTCGCTGCCGGAGCCCCCCCCGACGCACAGGCGCTCCGTGTCGGGCTCCAGCGCACTCCCACTGCCTGTCTACAACCAGCAGAACGAGGACAGCTGCATCATCCGGGTCAGCGTGCAGGCCAGCAATGGGAACCTGTACAAGAGCATCCTGGTGAGGAGAGAGGAGGGGGGGGGTACAGGCCAGCAACGGGAACCTGTACCAGGAGGGGAGGGAGGGAGAGGCAGTGTGTGTGTGCAGGGGTGTGAGGGAGGTATTCTGTGAATGTGTAGAGATGTTTCTTGGAGTGACCTGAGTGAGATGTTTTGGATGAGTTGAATGACACACTTAATAATAGCCATGGTGGTTGTGGTTTGATGGCTCGACTCCATATTTCCTTCCCTACCTGCTTCCTCCTAAACCTCTTGTTTTGTGGATGGAGGAAGTGTCTGCCTGCTACCCGCTGCAACAGGAGCTGGCAGGATGGCATTTAGTAACAGACTCAAGGCTGATTTTTCTGTGGCCAGTCTCCCAGCTGCCCTGTGTGTGTGTCTGTATAGGGCTGTGTGTGTCTGTGTGTATATAGGGCTCTGTGTGTGTGTGTGTGTGTGTGTGTGCGCTGGGGTGGGACTCACCGTCTTGGTGTTTGTTATCACAGCTCACCAGTCAGGACAAGACCCCAGCGGTGATCACGAGAGCCATGAGCAAACACAACCTGGAGAGCGAGGCGTCCGACCGCTACGAACTGGTGCAGGTCATCTCTGAGGAGAGAGGTGAGTAACACCACGCAGCCCACAGGAATACAATAAGAACAAGAATAACACCACGCAGCCCACAGGAATACAATAAGAACAAGAATAACACCACGCAGCCCACAGGAACACAATAAGAACAAGAACAACACCACGCAGCCCACAGGAATACAATAAGAACAAGAATAACACCACGCAGCCCACAGGAATACAATAAGAACAAGAATAACACCACGCAGCCCACAGGAATACAATAAGAACAAGAACAACACCACGCAGCCCACAGGAATACAATAAGAACAAGAATAACACCACGCAGCCCACAGGAATACAATAAGAACAAGAATAACACCACGCAGCCCACAGGAATACAATAAGAACAAGAACAACACCACGCAGCCCACAGGAATACAATAAGAACAAGAATAACACCACGCAGCCCACAGGAACACAATAAGAACAAGAATAACACCACGCAGCCCACAGGAATACAATAAGAACAAGAATAACACCACGCAGCCCACAGGAACACAATAATAATAATAATAATAATAAGCATGGTAAAGAGTAGAGAGGTATGGGAATGCATATTAATAAGCACAGCAAGCCAGGGTGTATCAATAAGCACAGCGAGCCAGGGTGTATCAATAAGCACAGCAAGCCAGAGTGTATCAATAAGCACAGCAAGCCAGGGTAAACTAGTATAATATAAGCTCTTCTCCTCTCCCACAGAGCTGCTGATCCCGGACAATGCCAACGTGTTCTACGCCATGAACAGCTCGGCCAACTTCGACTTCCTCCTGAGGCACAAGGACTGGGCTGTGGGGGGGCGGGCGGTGAAACTGCGCAGCCACTCGAGTGCCACGCTGCCACGGGCCTGCCGGGGGGGCTGCCTGAGCAACCGGCTGAGCAAGGTGACCCTGTGAGCCGGGAGAGAGGGGCAGCCACTCCACTCGCTGACACACACTCCCAGCGACACATTCCAGATCAGCTGTGTGTGTCAGCTGACCCGCATTCCCCTCGGAGCTCCCTCTCTCCTGGGTCGAGCGGGACAGGATCCCAGCCCTGCAGAGGAGAGCTGGCCTGGCCAGCCCTCCCAGCAGACTCCCAGGCCCGGTCCTCGGCCTTGCGCAGCAGGGGCTCCACACAGACTGATATAGACTGATCAGAGATTGATATTTTGATATGTCAGATGTTTGGAATGTTTTGCACACGAAGGAGAGAAAGCTGCTCCTGATTGTTGTTTTCCTTCATGTACGGAAGGAGACGGGGACAGTGAGGAGTGGATTGTATTGAGTGATGAATAACGTGGGAGACTCACATGGACTGAAGAAGACTCTTTCTAAAGTATGGATGAGGGTCCTTCCCCAGTCCTCTGGATGACGAGTGACTCCTGCATCACTTTCTAAAGTATGGATGAGGGTCCTTCTCCAGTCCTCTGGATGACGAGTGACTCCTGCATCACTTTCTAAAGTATGGATGAGGGTCCTTCTCCAGTCCTCTGGATGACGAGTGACTCCTGCATCACTTTCTAAAGTATGGATGAGGGTCCTTCTCCAGTCCTCTGGATGACGAGTGACTCCTGCATCACTTTCTAAAGTATGGATGAGGGTCCTTCTCCAGTCCTCTGGATGACGAGTGCTTGTAACAAGTGTTCTGATTGGCTCCTGATTGGGCCCTATTGTTTGTTTGTTTCCTTCTATAATGAATCCACTTTCTCTGGTTTCCTATTGGTTCGTGTTTCTCTCCGGGGGAGTGGCCAGAGCCTCGTCTTGGAGAGAGGAAGGATCTGATTGGTTGATCTTCACTCCATGGAGTTAGGTGCACTTGTTTTGGGAGGGGGGAGGGGGGTGAAGGGGAGGATGTAAGAATGTGACAAAAGGCAAAATAGCAGAAAGCAATATTTTTCTTCAAATATTTTTTGTAAAAGAAAGAAAAAATAGACTCTGACTCTTCAGCTCTGAGCACATGGAGCTCCCTGTCTCTGAGACTCTGACTCTTCAGCACTGAGCACATGGAGCTCCCTGTCTCTGAGACTCTGACTCTTCAGCTCTGAGCACATGGAGCTCCCTGTCTCTGAGACTCTGACTCTTCAGCTCTGAGCACATGGAGCTCCCTGTCTCTGAGACTCTGACTCTTCAGCACTGAGCACATGGAGCTCCCTGTCTCTGAGTCTGTGACTCTTCAGCACTGAGCACATGGAGCTCCCTGTCTCTGAGTCTGTGACTCTTCAGCTCTGAACACATGGAGCTCCCTGTCTCTGAGACTCTGACTCTTCAGCACTGAGCACATGGAGCTCCCTGTCTCTGAGACTGTGACTCTTCAGCTCTGAGCACATGGAGCTCCCTGTCTCTGAGTCTGTGACTCTTCAGCTCTGAGCACATGGAGCTCCCTGTCTCTGAGACTCTGACTCTTCAGCACTGAGCACATGGAGCTCCCTGTCTCTGAGTCTGTGACTCTTCAGCACTGAGCACATGGAGCTCCCTGTCTCTGAGTCTGTGACTCTTCAGCTCTGAGCACATGGAGCTCCCTGTCTCTGAGTCTGTGACTCTTCAGCACTGAGCACATGGAGCTCCCTGTCTCTGAGTCTGTGACTCTTCAGCTCTGAACACATGGAGCTCCCTGTCTCTGAGTCTGTGACTCTTCAGCACTGAGCACATGGAGCTCCCTGTCTCTGAGACTCTGACTCTTCAGCACTGAGCACATGGAGCTCCCTGTCTCTGAGACTCTGACTCTTCAGCACTGAGCACATGGAGCTCCCTGTCTCTGAGTCTGTGACTCTTTAGTGCTGAGCACTGCTAGAAATGTGCCTCTCTATCTGCACAACTGTCCGCTGAGTTTCAATCTCCGGGCTGCTCAGTCCTTCTGTGCTTTTTATATTTTTGTTTTCCAAATTCATTATTGTCTATTTTTTTCACAGAAAATCCACATTTTCTTAAAGAAATTCCTGTGAGCTGAAAGCAACACCACAGATTAACTTTGCCCTGTTTGTTTTCTGAGTATCCCAGAAAATTAAGTTATATATTGCTAGGAATAAATTAATTGAGATATTAAATGAGAAATTTCTGAGAGAAAGAAATGCACTTAGCTGTGGATTTTAATAAACTCAGCACATTTTGCCAAAAAGTGTTCTTCCCAGATGTTTGCAGAGCCCTCTGCAGGCAGGATGCAGCAGGAGGACGCTGTGAAACAATATGAAACTTCCCTTACAAATGTTTCCCATAGTAAAAGTGTAATCAAGCACTGTGAAAGCATGGTAAAGCATAGGCAAGCATTGCAAAGCACAGAGAGCTAAAGTAAAGCATATTGAAAAGCATTGCAAACCAGGGTAAACTATGATGAATGAATTGTATTATCATGGGAAGTACCATGCAAAAATACTGGGGTAAGCGTTTAGAAGGGTTTCAACAGAAGAGCGATTTAGAGCTGCCTCCTGTTTGCAGGTTTTTAAAAGCATTTTCACTGCCGTGTGTCTGTCCTGACACAGGGCTGAGCAGCAGAGCAGCCTGGCTCTCTAGCTGAACTCTTTAGCAGCCCTTCTCCCTCCCTGGTCAGCGAGTCCTCATGTCTGTGTTTCTGTGCCTGCCCAGCCCTGGAGGAGTGGACCTGGTCCCTGCATGCCCAGTTAACCTGAACCAGTCCTTCGGCTGTTTTTTGTCTCATGGTCTCCCCAGCAGAGCCAGCAGGGATGCCCATCCCTTGGTTTGTGTGTCACACAGCGCGGGTCTCCCCTGTCGCTCTGCGCGTCGCACAGCGCGGGTCTCCCCTCTCGCTCTGCGTGTCGCACAGCGCGGGTCTCCCCTCTCGCTCTCTGCTGCAGGGTTCACTCCAGGGCTGTGCATCACCAATGAGCTTTTTTCACAAAAAATCTTTATATATACAGTATATACTTTTGTAAATATATATAATTTTTTTAGTATTAACATATTGTTCTGTTGTAATTTGTGTTTCCCAAAATTGAATCTGGTAGCAAAAAAATAAATAATATTTGCAAAATAATTTCCGTTGTGCCTTGAGTATTTTAAGTTTATAAATGTGTGTGTGTGTTAATAGATCTCTCTTAGCTGCGCATTGTTTTTCAGTCCAGTTTTGGTTTTCACAGAGCAGAGAGGCTGTTCTTGCTATGCCTCTGCATGCTGGGTCTCAGTGGAGTTCACAGCTTCACTTTCATCTCCAGCTGGTGTTATGCAACACTTCTGAGCTCTTCACACCTCTTACAGCATTTCTGATAGCACTCATAATGATGCTTAATCACTTTACTGAATATAAAAAATATATAACAGTTCAGTTCTATTGACTGACTTCTTCAGCTTTCAAATAAAGATTGCACTGTTACTGTCGAGTAGCTGAACTGCAAAAGTAATGTAAACTGGGAAGACTGGAAGTTTCCCAGCAGGACTGTGCTGTCGTTGAGCAGGGAGTGCTGTGTGTCTCAGTGACCCCAGGTAACCCCTCTCTCTGGCTGGGTTACTCCAGCACTCCCCTGCCTGTCTAATGCTGTGTTTCACGAGGTGGGATGCAGTGCCACAGTAAACGGGAACATGGCCGCCCTCATCACAGGTCTTTGTTGGAATGCTCACTGTACTCTGAGACTCTGGTGGGATCCTCACTATATTTTTAGAAGTTTCCTTCCACGCGCAACCACATCCCAGAACCCGCCGATCGTCATGGAGACCGGGGGGAGAAGGGGAAGCTGTGGGTTCCGGTGCTGAGACACGCGCCAGGAAATGGATTCCGCTGAGCGAGGAGAATCACCATGACAACATGGAACCGTCAGTGTCGTCATGGCGAAGGGGAAACACAGCTAGGGAACAGCAGATGATTCGTAGGGTAGGGGCGCTGTGTGTGTGCAGAGCTCAGCCGAGGAGTCCCTGAACCTGGTCCTGCTGGATGTTTATGGACTTTTCCTTCTGGATCAGGGCTGGGTTTATTGGTTGCTGTTATTTGGTCACTGCAAATAATCACATTAAATAACCCTGCTTGCCCCTGTCTGTGTGCACGTTTCACCCCAGTGCTGGTTTGCTTGCTGTGGAACGCTGTGCTGTGCTCTCTGCTCACTCAACACATTTCCCTGCCTGTCAGCATGTGGTTTTGCGCCAGTTCTTTGCTGTAAGCATTTTTTTTTGTTTAATAAAAGTTATTCTATTTTCTTGTTCTGCTATAAAAATAGCATTTCTTCCGCTCATCATCAGGTTTCATGAGGAACCAGTTGGATGCAGCCCTTTCGTTCCTCTGGGTCGCTGCGTCTGTCTGCGCCGGGCTGGGCGTGACGTGCCCCCCCCCCCCCCCGCCCGTGCTTTACTCTGTGAAGGTGTCCCGATACCTGCTGGAAAGCAGCATGCAGTTCTGTGGAGTCCCAGCCGCCCTGTTTCACTTTGCTGTCCCAATACTTGTTGCATGCGGGTGCAGGTCGGTGCTGGGGAAGCTGTCTGTGGTTTTCTGTGGGAAGGAAGGAATCCCCTGCAAGCAGAAACAAGAGTGTCTGTAACACTGGAAATCCCGCCAGAGCTGCTCAGCGAGAACAAACGTCTCCGTTTGCAACCTGCTGCTGTGCTGCGTCGCTTGACAACTCGTTTGTTTATCTTTAATATTTCTGGATTTTATTTCCTGCATGTTTAAGGGTTAATCAGTAGAGCCATTCCTGCAGCTCTAACCACTAGACACACTCTGCCTCCCTCCCAGTCCCTCAGCTCTAACCACTAGACACACTCTGCCTCCCTCCCAGTCCCTCAGCCCTAACCACTAGACACACTCTGCCTCCCTCCCAGTCCCTCAGCTCTAAACACTAGACACACTCTGCCTCCCTCCCAGTCCCTCAGCCCTAACCACTAGACACACTCTGCCTCCCTCCCAGTCCCTCAGCCCTAACCACTAGACACACTCTGCCTCCCTCCCAGTCCCTCAGCTCTAACCACTAGACACACTCTGCCTCCCTCCCAGTCCCTCAGCCCTAACCACTAGACACACTCTGCCTCCCTCCCAGTCCCTCAGCTCTAAACACTAGACCTCACTGCCTCCCTCCCAGTCCCTCGACCATACTGGAACAGCGCTTCCTCCCTGTCCAAGGTCACAGCATCCCACTCCCACTCCCACTCCCACTCCCACACAGCACAGGAAGCCAACGTTTTTGTTTGGAGATGAAATCGCAGATTCATTGTTTTGTTGTGCAGAAGAAGACAAACGAGGAGGGCCTGCCTGACAGCAGGAATCAGATTAGATACAGAGAGCTTGTGAACAGTGCTGGCTTTCAGGGGAGAGGTGGAGGAGCTGACTTTATATATAGCATTCTAAAAAAACATCATCACAGCAGTGAACTCAGAGACCACTGCTGAACTGAACCACAAAACTACAGAGCACTGCTGAACTGAACCACAAAACTACAGAGCACTGCTGAACTGAACCACAAAACTACAGAGCACTGCTGAACTGAACCACAAAACTACAGAGCACTGCTGAACTGAACCACAAAACTACAGAGCACTGCTGAACTGAACCACAAAACTACAGAGCACTGCTGAACTGAACCACAAAACTACAGAGCACTGCTGAACTGAACTACAAAACTACAGAGCACTGCTGAACTGAACCACAAAACTACAGAGCACTGCTGAACTGAACTACAAAACTACAGAGCACTGCTGAACTGAACCACAAAACTACAGAGCACTGCTGAACTGAACCACAAAACTACAGAGCACTGCTGAACTGAACCACAAAACTACAGAGCACTGCTGAACTGAACCACAAAACTACAGAGCACTGCTGAACTGAACCACAAAACTACAGAGCACTGCTGAACTGAACCACAAAACTAGAGCACTGCTGAACTGAACTACACTGAACCACAAAACTACAGAGCACTGCTGAACTGAACCACAAAACTACAGAGCACTGCTGAACTGAACCACACAACTACAGAGCACTGCTGAACTGAACCACAAAACTAGAGCACTGCTGAACTGAACTACACTGAACCACAAAACTACAGAGCACTGCTGAACTGAACCACAAAACTACAGAGCACTGCTGAACTGAACCACAAAACTACAGAGCACTGCTGAACTGAACCACAAAACTACAGAGCACTGCTGAACTGAACCACAAAACTACAGAGCACTGCTGAACTGAACCACAAAACTACAGAGCACTGCTGAACTGAACCACACAACTACAGAGCACTGCTGAACTGAACCACAAAGCTACAGAGCACTGCTGAACTGAACCACAAAACTACAGAGCACTGCTGAACTGAACCACAAAACTAGAGCACTGCTGAACTGAACCACAAAACTACAGAGCACTGCTGAACTGAACCACAAAACTACAGAGCACTGCTGAACTGAACCACAAAACTACAGAGCACTGCTGAACTGAACCACAAAACTACAGAGCACTGCTGAACTGAACTACAAAACTACAGAGCACTGCTGAACTGAACCACACAACTACAGAGCACTGCTGAACTGAACCACAAAGCTACAGAGCACTGCTGAACTGAACCACAAAACTACAGAGCACTGCTGAACTGAACCACAAAACTACAGAGCACTGCTGAACTGAACCACAAAACTACAGAGCACTGCTGAACTGAACCACAAAACTACAGAGCACTGCTGAACTGAACCACAAAACTACAGAGCACTGCTGAACTGAACCACAAAACTACAGAGCACTGCTGAACTGAACCACAAAACTACAGAGCACTGCTGAACTGAACCACACAACTACAGAGCACTGCTGAATTGTCCACAAAACTAAACCAGAACTCAGGCAGGCGGAAGGGCTGCATAATCTACTTAAGATTTGTGATTAAATAAATAAATAGTTTATCAGATTCTAACTAGATACAGTGTGGAATGTCTCCAGGAGGCTTGGAGTCTGTGATTAATGTTGGGAGAAATCAAGGCAGTTTTCTTGTGACAGAGACAGAAGACCCGTGGAATGTAAGCTAGTGTAGGTTCTGGTGCATTTTTATAAAGAGTATCTTTATTAAGTGCTCATTAAAGCACTAAACGTGTATCGGGTCGTTTTACTGGCGTCACAGTAAAGCGTCCCAACCCTGAGTGATCATAGCAATGCTGGAGCTCCCCCTGGTGGAGATAGGCAGCAGGCGCGGACTGCAGGGTGACCATGCTCCAGATCAATACCTGCAGTGCTGCAGCCCCCTCTGGTGGACAGATGCAGTCCCACGGCCAGCTTCTGTTCTACATGAAAATATACAGTGCTGTCCAGCTCTCTGTTTGCTCCTTGGTTTAGACTTCATAACACCATTTATAGAAAGATACAAGGTTCTTGGTCTGTGTTTTTAGTGAATAGGTTTATAAAAAGCTGTTGATAAAGATACAGGCTGAATTGACAATATAAATAAACGGTGTGTCGAGATCACTGGAAACAAATAAAAGCAACTAGTCTTGAAGAGCTGTTCTGAGCTCCCTCTGCAGGGAAACCCTGTTCATAGAGTACAGATTCTAGGGTAAATCTATTGATTATCAACCTGAAACACCACGGTCTAAACACACCTGTCTATAAAATAGCACGAGGACTTAAAGCTCTCCATAAAACCTGCATGAGTTCATCTGATTCCGAGTTACTGTATCAGTGCTCATGCAATGCTTACACGCACCTTCATTAGTGATTCAATTCGTCTCGACAGCTCAATTGAAAGCAATTCGGTTGCTTGTGTAAGGAGCAGATCAGTGGTTTTCTACAAACAATCCTAATGCCTGGGCAAAGAGTCTGCTAGTTGAGAACTGTGATGATGATTCTTCCATGATGAAATCTTCAATCCCAGTGTGATCCAAAAACACTGTCTCTGTGCCTGCTCCATACAATCTTCAATCCCAGTGTGATCCAAAAACACTGTCTCTGTGCTTGCTCCATACAATCTTCAATCCCAGTGTGATCCAAAAACACAGTCTCTGTGCTTGCTCCATACAATCTTCAATCCCAGTGTAATCCAAAAACACTGTCTCTGTGCTTGCTCCATACAATCTTCAATCCCAGTGTGATCCAAAAACACTGTCTCTGTGCTTGCTCCATACAATCTTCAATCCCAGTGTGATCCAAAAACACTGTCTCTGTGCCTGCTCCATACAATCTTCAATCCCAGTGTGATCCAAAAACACTGTCTCTGTGCTTGCTCCATACAATCTTCAATCCCAGTGTGGTCCTTGCAGCCTGTGGGACTCTGCCCTGCTTCGTCCTGTTGCTCCTTGCAGCCTGTGGGACTCTGCCCTGCTTCGTCCTGTTGCTCCTTGCAGCCTGTGGGACTCTGCCCTGCTTCGTCGTGTTGGTCCTTGCAGCCTGTGGGACTCTGCCCCGCTTCGTCCTGTTGCTCCTTGCAGCCTGTGGGACTCTGCCCTGCTTCATCCTGTTGGTCCTTGCAGCCTGTGGGACTCTGCCCCGCTTTGTCCTGTTTCTCCTTGCAGCCTGTGGGACTCTGCCCCGCTTCGTCCTGTTGGTCCTTGCAGCCTGTGGGACTCTGCCCTGCTTCGTCCTGTTGGTCCTTGCAGCCTGTGGGACTCTGCCCTGCTTCGTCCTGTTGGTCCTTGCAGACTGTGGGACTCTGCCCCGCTTCGTCCTGTTGGTCCTTGCAGCCTGTGGGACTCTGCCCTGCTTCGTCCTGTTGGTCCTTGCAGCCTGTGGGACTCTGCCCTGCTTCGTCCTGTTGGTCCTTGCAGCCTGTGGGACTCTGCCCTGCTTCGTCCTGTTGGTCCTTGCAGCCTGTGGGACTCTGCCCCGCTTCGCCCTGTTGCTCCTTGCAGCCTGTGGGACTCTGCCCTGCTTCGTCCTGTTGCTCCTTGCAGCCTGTGGGACTCTGCCCCGCTTCGTCCTGTTGGTCCTTGCAGCCTGTGGGACTCTGCCCCGCTTCGTCGTGTTGGTCCTTGCAGCCTGTGGGACTCTGCCCTGCTTCATCCTGTTGGTCCTTGCAGCCTGTGGGACTCTGCCCCGCTTCGTCCTGTTGCTCCTTGCAGCCTGTGGGACTCTGCCCTGCTTCATCCTGTTGGTCCTTGCAGCCTGTGGGACTCTGCCCTGCTTCGTCCTGTTGCTCCTTGCAGCCTGTGGGACTCTGCCCTGCTTCGTCCTGTTGCTCCTTGCAGCCTGTGGGACTCTGCCCTGCTTCGTCCTGTTGCTCCTTGCAGCCTGTGGGACTCTGCCCTGCTTCGTCCTGTTGCTCCTTGCAGCCTGTGGGACTCTGCCCTGCTTCGTCCTGTTGGTCCTTGCAGCCTGTGGGACTCTGCCCTGCTTCGTCCTGTTGCTCCTTGCAGCCTGTGGGACTCTGCCCTGCTTCGCCCTGTTGCTCCTTGCAGCCTGTGGGACTCTGCCCTGCTTCGTCCTGTTGGTCCTTGCAGACTGTGGGACTCTGCCCTGCTTCGTCCTGTCGCTCCTTGCAGCCTGTGGGACTCTGCCCTGCTTCGTCCTGTTGCTCCTTGCAGCCTGTGGGACTCTGCCCTGCTTCGCCCTGTTGCTCCTTGCAGCCTGTGGGACTCTGCCCTGCTTCGTCCTGTTGGTCCTTGCAGCCTGTGGGACTCTGCCCTGCTTCATCCTGTTGCTCCTTGCAGCCTGTGGGACTCTGCCCTGCTTCGCCCTGTTGCTCCTTGCAGCCTGTGGGACTCTGCCCTGCTTCGTCCTGTTGGTCCTTGCAGCCTGTGGGACTCTGCCCTGCTTCGCCCTGTTGCTCCTTGCAGCCTGTGGGACTCTGCCCTGCTTCGCCCTGTTGCTCCTTGCAGCCTGTGGGACTCTGCCCTGCTTCGTCCTGTTGGTCCTTGCAGCCTGTGGGACTCTGCCCCGCTTCGTCCTGTTGATCCTTGCAGCCTGTGGGACTCTGCCCCGCTTCGTCCTGTTGCTCCTTGCAGCCTGTGGGACTCTGCCCCGCTTCATCCTGTTGGTCCTTGCAGCCTGTGGGACTCTGCCCCGCTTCGTCCTGTTGGTCCTTGCAGCCTGTGGGACTCTGCCCCGCTTCGCCCTGTTGCTCCTTGCAGCCTGTGGGACTCTGCCCCGCTTCGTCCTGTTGGTCCTTGCAGCCTGTGGGACTCTGCCCCGCTTCGCCCTGTTGCTCCTTGCAGCCTGTGGGACTCTGCCCCGCTTTGTCCTGTTTCTCCTTGCAGCCTGTGGGACTCTGCCCTGCTTCGTCCTGTTGATCCTTGCAGCCTGTGGGACTCTGCCCCGCTTCGTCCTGTTGGTCCTTGCAGCCTGTGGGACTCTGCCCCGCTTCGTCCTGTTGGTCCTTGCAGCCTGTGGGACTCTGCCCCGCTTCGTCCTGTTGGTCCTTGCAGCCTGTGGGACTCTGCCCTGCTTCGTCCTGTTGGTCCTTGCAGCCTGTGGGACTCTGCCCCGCTTCGTCCTGTTGGTCCTTGCAGCCTGTGGGACTCTGCCCCGCTTCGTCCTGTTGGTCCTTGCAGCCTGTGGGACTCTGCCCTGCTTCATCCTGTTGCTCCTTGCAGCCTGTGGGACTCTGCCCTGCTTCGTCCTGTTGATCCTTGCAGCCTGTGGGACTCTGCCCTGCTTCGTCCTGTTGATCCTTGCAGCCTGTGGGACTCTGCCCCGCTTCGTCGTGTTGGTCCTTGCAGCCCGTCGATGCAGCCAGAGGCTTGTGATTGAGTCAGTGGTGTGAGAGCAGAAGCAGGGTAATCGAGTCGGGAAAGGAAAGTGTTAAGTTCACACACACAGTTCTGTGGTGATCTGTATTCTGTATTCAAGGCTCTGCATCTGTCTAAGGGCGTCTGCTAAGAAATAATAATAATAATAATAATCATCTCGTGAGAAATGGCTTCCACTGTACTGGCACTTTTCTAGTTCTTGTTTTAAGTTTGTTCAACTATTAATCAGCAGTGTGGAGTAGTGGTTAGGGCTCTGGACTCCTGACCGGAGGGTCGTGGGTTCAATCCCAGGTGGGGGATGCTGTTGCTGTACCCTTGAGCAAGGTACTTTACCTAGATTGCTCCAGTAAAAACCCAACTGTATAAATGGGTAATTGTATGTAAAAAATAATGTGATATCTTCTAACAATTATAAATCACCCTGGATAAGGGTGTCTGCTAAGAAATTAATAATAAGAATTAATGTCTTTATTTTAAACTGTTCTTTTTATGAACCCTGTACATGGTATCGGTCCCACGAATACACTGGTATTGTGTTGAGGGGATGTATTATACACTGGTATTGTACTGAGGGGATGTATTATACACTGGTATTGTGTTGAGGGGATGTATTATACACTGGTATTGTACTGAGGGGATGTATTATACACTGGTATTGTACTGAGGGGATGTATTATACACTGGTATTGTACTGAGGGGATGTATTATACACTGGTATTGTACTGAGGGGATGTATTATACACTGGTATTGTACTGAGGGGATGTATTATACACTGGTATTGTGTTGAGGGGATGTATTATACACTGGTATTGTACTGAGGGGATGTATTATACACTGGTATTGTACTGAGGGGATGTATTATACACTGGTATTGTACTGAGGGGATGTATTATACACTGGTATTGTACTGAGGGGATGTATTATACACTGGTATTGTACTGAGGGGATGTATTATACACTGGTATTGTACTGAGGGGATGTATTATACACTGGTGTTGTACTGAGGGGATGTATTATACACTGGTATTGTACTGAGGGGATGTATTATACACTGGTATTGTACTGAGGGGATGTATTATACACTGGTATTGTAATGAGGGGATGTATTATACACTGGTATTGTACTGAGGGGATGTATTATACACTGGTATTGTACTGAGGGGATGTATTATACACTGGTATTGTACTGAGGGGATGTATTATACACTGGTATTGTACTGAGGGGATGTATTATACACTGGTATTGTACTGAGGGGATGTATTATACACTGGTATTGTACTGAGGGGATGTATTATACACTGGTATTGTAATGAGGGGATGTATTATACACTGGTATTGTACTGAGGGGATGTATTATACACTGGTATTGTAATGAGGGGATGTATTATACACTGGTATTGTCATGAGGGGATGTATTATACACTGGTAAAGAAGACATAGTGAGACGGAGTGGAGACAGACGCAGTGCAGAGAGCAGGAGGACACAGTGAGACGGAGTGGAGACAGACGCAGTGCAGAGAGCAGGAGGACACAGTGAGACGGAGTGGAGACAGACGCAGTGCAGAGAGCAGGAGGACACAGTGAGACGGAGTGGAGACAGATGCAGTGTAGAGAGCAGGAGGACACAGTGAGACGGACTCGGGACAGAGTGGGGATAGAAATAACAAGCCAAGACCGCTCAGTCTCTTAAATCAACTTATTTTAATTCAAAACTGAAATGATGTTCATTCACAGAGCAAAAAATATCAAGACAGTCTACCTAGTGCACACCCTGTGGAAAAGCAAAGAGGAATATAGAGTTCAGCTTGATTATCAAGAATACACCGTCCACACGAGAGAGAGAGAGAGAGACTTGAAAAGGACTGTGAGGGAAGAGAAGAACTCTGTAGGGATGTATCTGAACTGTCTCTGTAGTGATGTACTCTCTGCACCCCCACCCCTACGCCTCTCTCTCTCTCTCTCTCTCTCTCTCTCTCTCTCTCTCTCTCTCTCTCTCTCTCCCTCTCTCTCTCTCTCTCTCTCTCTCTCTCTCTCGCTCTCTCTCTCTCTCTCTCGCTCTCTCTCTCTCTCTCTCTCTCTCCCCTCTCTCTCTCTCTCTCTCTCTCTCTCTCTCTCTCTCTCTCTCTCCCTCTCTCTCTCTCTCTCTCTCTCTCTCTCCCCTCTCTCTCTCTCTCTCTCTCTCTCAGCTCGGCAGGTTGTCAGGAGTCCAGCTCTGTCCCACGTTGCCCCCTCATGGCTGCGGGGTGTATCGCAGGTACTTCTTCCCTGATGGCAGGTCCTTGGTGTAAACGCCGGCAGGAAACAGCTTGGCGGCCTCGTCCTCGGGAATATTGGGAAGCACCATGCAGCTGTCACCAAGCTGTGGAGACAGGAGCGCGCGGTTAGCTCTGTGTGCATTCCCTGAAGGCAGCGCCCCACACATACTCTGCATTTCCACAAGGTGGCAGAGTGCAGGGATGGAAAGACGACTCCTACTGCACAGCAGATTCACCCATTCCAGGTTTTACTAACAGCCTGGTCAGCCACAGTGTATATAGGTAACACGCTCAGGTGTGTCTTGTTAAACTCACAGTAAAACCAGGAATGGATCAAACTGCAGTGCAACGGGAGTCTTATTTCCATCCTTGGAGTGTAATCTATACCGCGCAGCTCTCTGTGCTGCTGAAGAGATCCCGTCTCTCTCTCTCTCTCTCGCTGAGGATTGTGGGATTGTGGGAGGAGCTTGCGGAGAGGCGGTAGCGTTTGAACGCTGGTGCGGTAGGAGAGTGTTTTCGCTACTATATTTTTTGCAAATTTATATATTTAATTGTTAATTGTTTAGTTTGTTTATATATCTTTGTTTCGTTGCTTTGTTTGTACTTTACCGTTTATAGAGTAGTGTGTGTGTGTGTGTGTGTGTGTAGGTCCCGTTATGGGATCTCACTCTGGAGGGCTGGGGGCTCTCAGCCGTCGACACGGGGTCAGCTGCTTGCCCGATGCCGGCGTGTCGGTGGAGGAGTGCCTGCTGGCAGTGGGAGAGGTGGTCGGGTGTGAAAATATAATATCGGCATCCCGTATGAATAAAAGGTTTGTCGTGTTTTTAAAAGAGGTATCGCTGGTCAATCAGCTAGTGGAGGAAGGTTTTTCAGTGAAAGGAGATTTTATTCAAGTATCCCCCTTAGTAACCCCTGTTACCAAGGTAATCATGTCTAATGTGCCGCCATTTTTAAAAAACGAGACCTTGGCAAATGAACTTGCCCGATATGGCAAACTGGTGTCCCCAATTAAAAATATACCATTAGGGTGCAGAAATGCAAATGTTAAGCACGTCCTGTCTTTTCGTAGACAGGCGTTTTTGCTGCTGAATAACCCGGGGGAGGTGATTGATGTTGCTTGGAGCTTCAGTGTGGAAGGGACGGGCTGCGTAGTGTTTGTCAGCTCGGATACAATGCGGTGTTTTAACTGTGGGGAACAGGGACACCAGAGGAGAGCCTGCCCGAGAAAAAACAAAGATGAGGAAAGGCAGGAGCAGGGTACTGATGGCAGGGAGGAGGCTGGGGATGTTGGGGGTGAGCGGGAGGATGAGGCTGCTCCCCCATTGCAGCGCCAGCCGGAGTCTGCAGAGACCAGGGAGCCGCCGATCGGGATGAAGCCGCCCACACCACAGCCGAGGCTGAAGAGACTCAGCCACGGTCCGTCACAAAATAAAACTACCGAAAATGATGAGGGTTTTGTGATGGTAGCTAAAAAAAGACTTAAAAAACAAAAAAACAAAGAAGTTGCAGATCTGCCTAACAGCGAGCGGGGGACGGAGCAGAGCCCCGAGCCTGTGCTGGAGGGGAGCCTGCAGTCTCAGGCAGGGGGGTCTGTCCCTCCTGATATGGAGGGAGAGGGGAGCGGCACGGCGACGGGCTTACAACCCGGCGCGGTGCAGCGCTCTTCTCTCTCTGAACCCCAGCAAGCGGAGGCAGAGGCAGCGGTGACGGCTGTGGCTGTGCTGGGAGGAGGAGAGGAGAGCGGCGCTGTAGAGGTGGAGAGAGCCGCGGAGGAGACAGCGAGGACGGAGCAGAGGAAATGGAGGGGGAGCTCTCTGACTCCTCGCTTATCTCTGACATCCCCGATAGCCAACCCGTTAACAGGGGGAAAAAAATCTATACCCTAGATGAATTTAAACAGTTTATGGAGAGTACAAAAGGGAAAAGGGGAGTTGAAATTGAAAACTTCTTCCCAGATCTGAGATTATTCCTCCACTCAGCACACATCGTCACACGAAAGGCAACATTAGAGGAGTTTGACCAGCAAAAAAGGTACCGTCTTAAAAAATATGTTCAAATAATTAAGAAAAAGATCGCTAATGTTGCCAAATAATAATTTTAAAAATGGATACTTCTTTTAAGAATTTTTTTATTGTTGCTTGTTTTACTCTGTCAGTTTTATTTTTTTTAGCCGCTATGGAAAAGTGCGTTTTTATTTCTTTTAACGTGAATGGCTGCAGACAGTCTTTTAAAAGAGCGCAGCTGTGTGAGTTTTTAGAGCAGAAGCGGGCGGGGGTCGCGCTGCTGCAGGAGACGCACTCAGACAGGGAGAATGAGGCGGCGTGGCTGGCAGAGTGGAGGGGGCCGTGTGTGCTGAGCCACGGCTCAAGCACCAGTGCAGGAGTGGCAATTTTATTTAAGCCCAGCCTAGGAGCAACAATTTTAGATATTGAAGAAATTGAAAAGGGGAGGTTATTAAAAGTGAGAGCAAGGTTGGGTGGCACTGTATTTGTTTTTATTAATATTTATGCACCAAATAAAGGAAGGGAACGCATTTTAATTTTTAATAAATTAAAGCAAGCTCTTTTAAATATTGATAATGATGATGTGGTGGTGGTGGGAGGAGATTTTAACTGCACTATTGATTTTACAATGGATAGAAATAATGAGGAACCCAATCCCCAATCCTCAAGTGAATTAGCTGCAGTTTTTCAGTTCAGTGGCCTGGTTGATGTCTGGAGGTGTCTGCACCCCAATGCAAGACAGTACACCTGGTCTCATTGTCGCGCACAACAAATATATAGAGCCAGGTTAGACCGCTTCTACACATCACACACACAATTGAATAAATTCATTAAAGCCAATATCATCCCCAGTAGCCTCTCTGACCACCACTGCCTGTTAGTTACAGTAATACTCACCACTGACTCTCACAGCACCTCCTACTGGCATTTTAATTTAAAGCTATTACAGGACACACTTTTTGTAAAACAATTTAATGATTTTTGGAACATTTGGAAAAAAGAAAAAACAAATTATAAAAATATTAGGCAGTGGTGGGACATTGGCAAAACGCAGATTAAAATCTTTTGCCAGCAGTACACACTCAATTCAACCGGGTCACTGAACGCAGCAGTGAGAGAGCTGGAGTTGAAAATTCTCCAGTTAGAGAGCAGCCTGGACACAGACCACCAGGAACAGACCCTGCAAACGCTGAGGGAGCAGAAACACATGCTGGGCAGCCTGCTGAAGGAAAGAGTGAAGGGGGCGCTGGTGCGCTCTCGCTTCATGGAGCTTAAAGACATGGACACCCCCTCCAGTTTCTTTTTTGGCTTGGAGAGGAGGAGAGCAGACAGCCGGAAGATGCACTGCGTCCGGACGCCTTGCGGCAGGGAGCTGTACAGCCGGGAGGAGATCAGCAGGGAGGCAGTAAAATTCTATTCTGAACTATACAGCAAAGAGCCTTGTGAGCAGAAGGATACAGACCTGCTGCTCCAGGATTTGCCCACCCTGAGCGAGGAAGAACAGAACCAATTAGACAAGCCACTAACATATGAGGAGCTGACCACTGCTGTTACACAGCTTTCAAATGGAAAAGCTCCTGGCATTGATGGACTGCCCACTGAATTTTTTAAAAATTTCTGGACTGTGATTGGTGAGGACTTTTTGCAGGTGCTGGGAGAGAGCCTCCGAGATAAAGAACTGCCCCTCAGCTGCAGGAGGGCAGTAATCACACTACTGCCCAAGAAAGGAGACCTGTGTTTACTCAAAAACTGGAGACCTGTATCGCTTTTATGTTCTGATTTTAAAATTATTTCAAAATGTCTGGCCAATAGACTAAAAATGTGTATAGGAGCTGTAATACACATGGACCAAACTTACTGCATACCGGGACGTTCCATTTTTGATAATTTGTTTTTAATTCGAGACTTTTTATCAATGGCTAAGACATGTGATTTGAATGTTGGGCTGGTTTCTTTAGATCAGGAGAAAGCGTTTGACAGAGTCGACCACACATACCTTTTTAAAACCCTGGAAGCCTTCGGGTTTGGCCCTGTTTTTATTTCTTATATCCAGCTTTTATATTGGAATGTTTTTAGCATTTTAAAGATTAACAATGGGCTGAGTCAGCCCTTCCCAGTGTGCAGGGGTATTAGGCAGGGCTGCTCCCTGTCTGGAATGCTTTATTCACTGGCCATAGAGCCCCTGCTGCACCTGCTGAGGGGCCGGCTGGTTGGCTGGGCAGTGCCCTCCTCACCCTCCTCTGTCGCAGTGAAGGTGTCCGCTTATGCAGACGATGTGAACGTGTTTGTGTGCAGTGACGGAGACATCAAGGCACTACAGCAGAGCCTGCACACATTCCAAAGAGCCTCTACAGCAAGAGTTAACTGGGCAAAGTGTGACACCTTCCTGTCAGGTAGTTGGCATGATTGCACCCCCCCTGTCCTGCCTGAGGCGCTGAGATGGGACAGGACAGGTATAAAAGTGCTGGGGGTGTTTTTTGGAGTGGAGATATATATGCAGAAAAATTGGGAGGGCCTAGTGGACAGGGTGAGGGGGCGGCTGCAGAGATGGAGGGGACTGCTGGCCCAGCTGTCCTTTAGGGGAAGGGTCCTGGTGATTAATAATCTGGTGGCCTCCATGCTGTGGCACAGGCTGGTGTGTCTGGACCCTCCCCGGGGCATGGTGCAGGAGATCCAAAGAATACTGCTGGAGTTTTTCTGGAGCGGGAGACATTGGCTGAGGCCAGCGGTCCTGTATCTCCCCACTGATGAAGGGGGGCAGGGGTTGGTCTGCATTGCCAGCAGGGTGGCGGCCTTCAGACTGCAGGCGGTTCAGAGGCTCCTGTACGCTGGGGAGGAGGCTCATTGGAAGAGGCTAGCTTGTTTTTTCCTCAGCAGAGTAGGGGGGCTGGGGATAGACAAACACCTGTTTTTAATTGAGAGTGCCAGACTAGCTAAAGTAGGTCTCTCTTCTTTTTACTTGAGTGTTTTAGATGCCTGGAGGACAGTGAGGGTGGCGAGGGATGAGGGGTCCCTGACAGGCAGGGTCCTGTTGGAGGAGCCCCTATTTTTCAATCCGCTCTTCCCTGTACGTTTCTTTCAGTCAATGACGCTCTGTGCCAGCTTTGTGAGGGCAGGGGTGACCAGGCTGAGACATCTTATCAACTTTGAGCTCTCCTGCTGGCTGACTGCTACACAGCTGTCTGGGCGGCTGGGCTGGCACTCCGAGAGACTGGCAGAGAAAATGGTCAGTGAACTGAGAAGTTGTCTTTCCCCCGAGCTCAGGGAGGCTGTGAGAGAGGAGATGTCCAGCGGCACAGGGCAGAGACAAGACTTCATCTTTCCAGGGCTGCTAGTGTGTCCAGCAGTAGGTGAAGGAGAGGAGGGTGTAGGAAACGAGGGAATGTTATTAAACCTAGACACAGTTAAAGATCTAACTCTTCATACAGCAGAGAGTAAGAAGATCTACCAAATTTGTGTGAAGGCATCACATTCCCACCAGTTGAGGGGGTTGGTGGATTCAAGATGGAGGGCATGTCTGGAGGTAAAGGAGGGGTGCAGGCCAGTATGGAGGGTGCTGTATAAACTGCCCCTCACCAAGAGAGCGGGGGACCTGCAGTGGAGGATCCTGCACTGTATTGTGTCCACCGGCAGGTTTCTCCACAGAGTTGATGCTAGCATTAGCTCAGAGTGCTGTTTCTGCTCTGCAGAGGAAACAGTGTTTCACATGTATAGTGAGTGTGTCAGGCTAGGACCACTCTTCCATCTCCTACAGGAGCTCCTGCAGGGCCTAGGCGAGGAGTTCACAAAAGAGCTTTTTATCTTTGGGGTTCCCTACAGTTTTAAAAAGAGAAACAGGTGTGTTTTAATTAATTTTATAATGGGTCAGGCAAAATTGGCCATTTTAAAATCCAGAAAGAACAGTATCTCTGGCGCCGGGCTGACTGATGTTGTGTTGCAGTTCAGGGTTTTGGTGGTCAGCCGGATAAGAGTGGATTTTGAATTTTTTAAACTAAATAATAACCCGGAGGACTTCCAGGAGAGGTGGTGTGTGGGAGACGCCTTGTGTGCTGTGAGTGAGGAGGGGGAGCTCCAGTTTTTGTTCTAGTTTTAATTTTATTTTTTATTGTTTTACAGTGTTTTTATTAATTTTGGCTTTAATCTGTTTTTAACAGAAAGAAAACACTGTGTTTTTTTAATTGATTTTTTATGATCCTTTTATATTGGTAAAATCTATTTTTAAGGAGAACATGATTTTAGGATTTTTTAATATTGCTAAATCTTAATTTTGTTATGTTTTACCTTTATTGAGTTTTAATGGATTTTATTTGGAATGTTAAATAAAGGATCTTAAAAGTCAAAGTCTCTCTCTCTCTCTCTCGCTCTCACACCTTCCAGTCCACGGGCGTGGCCACGCGCTTCTGCGCAGTCAGCTGCAGAGAGTCCACCGTGCGCAGAATCTCGTCGAAATTGCGCCCTGTGGTGGCAGGGTAGAGAATTGACAGCTTCAGCTTCTTGTCAGGGCCAATGACAAACACCTGGGGGGGGGGGGGAAGATAGTTAGGACAGACAGACACACACAGATAGACAGACGCAAACACACACACACACACACACACAGCCAGCACGCTCTCATTTGCTTCTCTACACAGGAGGAGAGTCTACTTCCAGTCTACTCGTTCATATTCTTCAGCCTCGATCTTCATGACTGCCAAAACAGTAACGCAAGACTCCCATTGCACAGCAGTGTGATCCACTCCTAAACAGACACACCTGAGCTTGTTACCTATACACTGATGTGCACTGACTCTAGTCAGGCTTGTACCAACTCCTGGAACGGGTGAAAGTGCTGTGCAGTAGGAGTCTTACTCCCATCCCTGCAGCGAGACAGCGGGTTGGGGGTCGTGTCACTCACGCAGCGAGCGGTCAGCGGAATGCCGTCCTTGTCCTTCTCATCGGGGTCCAGCATTCCCAGCTGGATGGCCAGCTCCCGCTTCTCATCCGCGATGATCGGGAAAGGCAGCGTGGAGTCGGGAGCCTCTCCGTTATAGGCGACGATGTCCTGAGAGAGAGGGAGGGAGAGTCAGGCAGGGACTCTTATTTTGTGTGTCTTTAGTAAGCTGCTCTGTGTGGCTGTATCATTCCCTAGAAACCTGTCGTCATGGCAACAGGGTCAACGTCCAACTGTGGATACAAAAAGGGGATGGAAAAGTGACCTGTGCAATCCTGGGTAATGAGTAATGACTTTGTAAACACACAGCTGCAGAAGTCAGCATGCAGGGTGGAGAAGCATGGCAGGTAAACTACTGCAATACCGAGCCCACTCACCAGTGAACAGGGGGTGCGTTAAGTGAGTGAGCGGCTCAGAACGGCTCAGTAAAAGAATCAACTGCACGACTCGCTCAGTTCCGCTCCCGCTGAGCCGCTCAGAGCGCTCCTGAGCATTTTCATCAGGGATCAGAGTGAGCGGACGGAATGGCCACCGGCAGGAAACAAGTGGAGATCACAGGCAGGATTGACAAATACGTTTGTCAAGAACGATGAACTGGTTTCGACTTATGAAGTTATGTATTATATTGGCTAAATAAGATGGTAAAAATTGTTGTTTTCGAATTCGTATCATTTAATTTCATTTTTTTTAATGTAGAGCTGTTTTCTAGTTATTAATGTATTATTATTAGGCTTGTAGTATTCATATTATTCATAATTCTCATTATTAACGTCGGTATTGTCGGTATTAAACACAGCCAGATACGAGGTTCAGTCCAAACAGAGCCCCGAACTCAGCGAGGTCCAGCAGGGGACAGTAACTTCACACGGGGTCATTTCATCTGCCATCACTGAAGAAACACAAACAAGCAAATCATTATTAATCTCCATTTTTAAAAGTCGCTCAGCGCTCTCGTGGAGCAGAGCGTGAAGTCATTTAAATCTGCTCAGTGTGCTTTCGGAGCGGCTCTCACTCTGAGCGGCTCACTTACTTAACGAACCCAGTGATGCAGGTCTGCGGGTCGAGTGCCAGTCAATGCAGGGCTGAACTCCATTCTGAAATCAAGCTGACATGTTCCCATTTCTTTCCTTCTTTGATGATTGTGTTTTTTTGGGGGGTAGGGGAGCGTTATGGCAGCTTTGTCAGTATTTTGTTTGTAATTTCTGTATTAGTTTCTGGTGCATGTACATCATGAATGGAGTGTTTCTCCTTTCAGAAGGACGGTCGCTCTGCTCCCTACCTTGCTCCAGGCCAGGTGGTCCTGCACGCTGTCGATGGACAGAGCGATCATCTTCACGCTGCGCCTCGCAAACTCTCCCGACAGCTTGGCAGCACGACCCAGCTCTGTGGTGCACACCGGGGTGAAGTCTCGAGGGTGAGAGAACAGGATACCCCACCTGCAACACACACAGGAGTGAGACACGCACACACACACACGCACACACACACAGGAGTGAGACATGCACACACACACACAGGAGTGAGACATGCACACACACACACACACACACACACACACACACAGGAGTGAGAAGCACACACACACAGAAGTGAGACATATGCACACACAGGAGTGAGACATGCACGCACACACACACAGGGAGTGAGACACACACACAGAGACACACACACAGGAGTGAGACACACAGGAGTGAGAAGCACACACACAGAAGTGAGACATATGCACACACAGGAGTGAGACATGCACACACACACACAGGAGTGAGACACACACACACACAGAGACACACACACAGGAGTGAGACACACACACACACACAGGGAGTGAGACACACACAGGAGTGAGACACACACACACACACACACACACAGAGTGAGACACACACAGGAGTGAGACACACACAGGCACATAGTGGTTTAAGTGTAACAGGGCAGGAATAGAAAGTTCCACTCGTACTGCAGCCAGTCCACACGCACGCACGTACACCTCGCCCTGCCCTGCAGAGTCCACCTGCTTTTATTATACTACAATACGTCCTAGAGAACTTCTCTTTACCTCCGTAAAGAGAACTTAACCACACGGAGTCACAGATCAACCGCACAGGAAGACAAACGAGTCTGTGTCCCAGTCTGGTGTCTAACTAGGGCTGGAGGAACACTGTTAATAAAAGCTCTTCTTTGGTCACAAAGATTACTTTGTATACACCGCAGTAACTTCAAACCACTTGCAGGTTACTGATCTGCAACGTAACCTGTTAACTACAAACCTGCTGCACTGTGACCCTTAGAAAAAGCATAGCAAAGTGGAATAAAGCACAGAGAGGTCTGGTAAAGCATAGGGAAGCATTGTAAAGCACAGAGAGGTCTGGTAAAGCATAGGGAAGCATTGTAAAGCACAGAGAGGTCTGGTAAAGCATAGGGAAGCATTGTAAAGCACAGAGAGGTCTGGTAAAGCATAGGGAAGCATTGTAAAGCACAGAGAGGTCTGGTAAAGCATAGGGAAGCATTGTAAAGCACAGATAGGTCTGGTAAAGCATAGGGAAGCATTGTAAAGCACAGAGAGGTCTGGTAAAGCACAGGGAAGCATTGTAAAGCACAGAGAGGTCTGGTAAAGCACAGGGAAGCATTGTAAAGCACAGAGAGGTCTGGTAAAGCACAGGGAAGCATTGTAAAGCACAGAGAGGTCTGGTAAAGCATAGGGAAGCATTGTAAAGCACAGAGAGGTCTGGTAAAGCATAGGGAAGCATGTTAAAAAACAAATGGCAAACGAGGGTAAGCTGTGGTAAACAGAACCATTAGAAAAGCATGGCAGTGAATATGTGGAAATACTGAGGAAAACCTTCAAGGGAACCAGAGAGTCACATTTATTACAGGGTTTCTGCTACTTCTGTTCTACATTTTAACCACTGGGTTTATTTACTGGCAAACAATCAGGTCAGTGAGTCAGGGCAGGACCAACCCAGTTATTTCTGCCGAGTGCTGCTGAGCAGAGGGGGGAGGGGGGAGGGGGGAGGGGGGGGGATGTTTCCACTTCCGTCCCACATTTTAAAAGGTGGAATCGACACCGTGTACAAACAACAACCCTGCTGAAACTCCTGATCATTTTATTAATAATAATAATAATAATAATAATAATAATAATAATAATACTAATAATACTACCAGACTTCATTGAGGGGAGCAGTGAACCCCAGGACTGGGTTGGAATAAGTCAGTGGCTTAGCCTGGATTTTGTTTCCGGAGTGGATGGAGATTTTTTGATAATGGTTAATAACACTGGCGTAGCAAAGATTTGGTCCTTCAAATAACTAAAACTACCCCCTAGCTACACCACTGGAATAAGCTGATGGTTTGGAATGGACTGAAAGGGAACCACAAGCGAGGAGCGCTGGAGGAGAGGAGAGGAATCACTTTCAATCCTCACTTCGGACTGTGTTCTGTGTTCACTGAGTTTTTTGGTTGCAACATTAAGACCGAATGATGATGCAATCAAACATTTTAAAAACATGGAGTAATTATACAAATGAATAACACAGAAAACATTAAGACCACCAGCAAAAAAGTACAAGCTAAAAAACACCACTTATCTACTGTGTGGAGAGGCACCAGAACACAAACCAAAAACACCACTTATCTACTGTGTGGAGAGGCACCAGAACACAAACCAAAAACACCACTTATCTACTGTGTGGAGAGGCACCAGAACTCAAACCAAAAACACCACTTATCTACTGTGTGGAGAGGCACCAGAACACAAACCAAAAACACCACTTATCTACTGTGTGGAGAGGCACCAGAACTCAAACCAAAAACACCACTTATCTACTGTGTGGAGAGGCACCAGAACTCAAACCAAAAACACCACTTATCTACTGTGGAGATGCACCAGAACACAAACCAAAAACACCACTTATCTACTGTGTGGAGAGGCACCAGAACACAAACCAAAAACACCACTTATCTACTGTGGAGATGCACCAGAACACAAACCAAAAACACCACTTATCTACTGTGTGGAGAGGCACCAGAACACAAACCAAAAACACCACTTATCTACTGTGTGGAGAGGCACCAGAACACAAACCAAAAACACCACTTATCTACTGTGTGGAGAGGCACCAGAACACAAACCAAAAACACCACTTATCTACTGTGTGGAGAGGCACCAGAACACAAACCAAAAACACCACTTATCTACTGTGTGGAGAGGCACCAGAACACAAACCAAAAACACCACTTATCTACTGTGTGGAGAGGCACCAGAACACAAACCAAAAACACCACTTATCTACTGTGGAGAGGCACCAGAACTCAAACCAAAAACACCACTTATCTACTGTGTGGAGAGGCACCAGAACACAAACCAAAAACACCACTTATCTACTGTGTGGAGAGGCACCAGAACTCAAACCAGCACACTGCTGCTGGTATTTAAAAGTATTCTGCCGAAGCCAAAGAAAGACTCAAACTGGCATTTCCAAATAAAACCATACTCGGCATGTAATCATTCTCCCTCAAATTCAAAGGTGCTTATTGGCATGACTAAAATCGGCAGTATTGCCAAAGCAGTTACAGTACATGACATGTGAAACAACATATGGTACCAAAACAAAAAAAAAGAAAACATATTATCAGTATTGCTAAAGTTTTGCACGATGAGATAGAATAATAAGTATGGAAAAATACAGAATAAATAAATAAAGCAATCATATGTTCATGGTAATTTAAATGGTAAAGTAAATAATATTTACAGTAACAGTAAATAATATCAATAATAACAACAGTGCAGTGAGATTTCTAACAGTAATAAAACGAATCGCAGTTAACAGCATGTGCACCCCAGTGGTCTGTCTCTATAATGCAGTCCAGCCAGGCAGCGTGTTGTGTTGTGTTGTGTTGTGTTGTGTTGTGTTGTGTTGTGTTGTGTTGTGTTGCTGCTGTGTATGCAAACGCAATCCGGGCGTGTGATCGTTCGTTTTTATTTCGAACACAAACAAGCTGAAATGCAACTTACGAATCGCCGAGAAAGTCGTGGAATTGTATCTTCCCGATGGTGGTGTCAGCCTCGAAATTGGTGAACACGTCTCCGAGCAGTACCCCCGGCATGTCTGCAGTTAAACCGGTTCAGAGGAGAGAGGGAGGACAGGCTCACCCCGCTGCGCTGAGACTGGGGCAGACAGGCGGGCCACAGCACAACTAATATGATCATGGGCGGAGACTCAGCGTGCCCGGCAAATGAGAGACAAAAATAAAAACATGATGCAATTAAGTCTTGTTTTTCCTTGGACCCTTATTTATTTATTTATTTATTTATTTGTTTGTTTACTGGTTTTGTTGCAGATATCGTGTCAGATTGTTTTATTATTGCTTGGTTTCATTGGCTCATGTGAAATGTTGCGGTCAGAAAGAGGATCCTGTTTATTTCCATGTTTATAACGCTCCTTTGCACAATCCTATAATACATAAATAACAGTACCCCGGGGTGACTGCGTGCCTTCTCTTATAACGCTAGAAGACATCATGTCAGAACCATGCTCTGTGTTACCGGTGACTGCGGCGGAGTTCCCTTCAGCTCGCCCTGGACTCGCTGTGCACAGAACTTACAGTCGAGGACTTTCCAGCCGTGTCAGTAACTGTTCAATTGAGCGGTTTATACGGGTCATGGGTGTCCAGTCAAGTGATTTCGACGGGATGGGCTGACAGAACCACATAACGACTAGCTTTGCTATTCGTACAGTCAGTACTGCATTCCTATTTGAGGGAGCGCTTGCCCTCACTTGCAATGGCGGGCGGGCCCTCACATAGTCACGTGGTTCTGCTGTGCCCCAAGCTTGGCTGGAACAGGAAGGTGACGCCGTGGTGTCAGTAACACGAATCTGCAGAGAGACGCGCTCACCTGGAAAGCAATGAAGTAGGATCTGAGGTTGTAGGATCAATGAAGTAGGATCTGAGGTTTCTGTTCTGTTACTGTGCTCCCAGCGCAGACAGGGCTGCGGTACAGCGAGCGACAGCAGGACATGCCTTCTCCCAAAGCAAAAAACAACGCCGGCCGGGCTCTGAACCGAACCCCGTCGCCGCACTTGCTGCAGAGGCAGGGTTCGGACCCGACCTCGGCCCGGCTCAGAGCCTCCGAGAGCCCGACCCGGCGGCGCGGGTCCGGCTCGGCCAGCGCCTCCGCCACCGGCCCACAGCAGCAGCTCCCGGAGGAGGACTGCATGCGGCTGAACCCGTCGTTCGCGGGGATCGCGTTGAGGTCCCTGCTCGCTATCGACCTGTGGATGTCCAAGCGGCTCGGGGTGTGTGCCGAGGAGGATTCCTCCTGGGGCAGCGTCCGGCCGCTGATGAAGATCATTGAGATCTCCGGGCACGGCATCCCCTGGATAGCCGGGACTCTGTACTGCATGTGGAAGAGCGACAGCGCCGCCGGGCAGGAGATCATGCTGAATTTGCTGTTGGGTGAGTCCCGTCCGCCTCCACAGAGTCGGCTCCTCTCTCCTCATCTCCATTCCCTGCCGATCTGCGTTCCCCTCTCCTCGTCTCCGTCCTTTCTGTGTATTCTCTAACCCGAGGACGCACGTTCCCTACCTGAGCCGCCCCCTTTCCTTCCTAAAGCAACCTTTCCTTCCTTCCTTCCATGCATCCCACCCACCATCCGTCTATCCGTCCATCCCACCCTCCATCCGTCTATCCGTCCATCCATCCATCCATCCATCCGTCTTCACACTACTGGCTGCTCCGTCAAAGTCCCACAGGAGACTCATGGTACTTTCTTATGTTGTGTTTTTATTGAACATTGCCTGCTACTGCTTTATTATTATTATTATTATTATTATTATTATTATTATTATTGACACTTCTCTAATTGTAAAGCCTCTCTCCTTGCCTGTGTAAGTGGTGTGATAAAGACTAGTTTTCCTGTCCAGTGGAGGAGACAGTAGTCTTCAGGATTTCATGGATGTGGGAAAATGGCTCAAATAGCAGAATGTATTTGGATCATTGCACGAGTTTGCATTATTCCTGGAAGTGGGTATGAAAATAGCCCAGCACTTTCTACATATAGCCGCTGGTTTTATCTCCATCCCTGGCATGCCAGTATGTGCACATCCTTGTGTGTTTATATTATGTCCTGTTGGAGACTACTATAGGATAATCTAGTAGGGCACTCTATAGAGATGCTGATCCCTGTTATACAGTTCATTTACAGAAAGGGGGGTTCATGGCAATGTGTTTCTTATGAGATGAGACAGCTTACACACCACACTCACAGGTATAGCAATGTGTTTCCTATGAGACAGCTTACACACCTCACTCACAGGTATAGCAATGTGTTTCCTATGAGACAGCTTACACACCACACTCACAGGTATAGCAATGTGTTTCATATGAGACAGCTTACACACCACACTCACAGGTATAGCAATGTGTTTCCTATGAGACAGCTTACACACCACACTCACAGGTATAGCAATGTGTTTCCTATGAGACAGCTTACACACCACACTCACAGGTATAGCAATGTGTTTCCTATGAGACAGCTTACACACCACACTCACAGGTATAGCAATGTGTTTCATATGAGACAGCTTACACACCACACTCACAGGTATAGCAATGTGTTTCCTATGAGACAGCTTACACACCACACTCACAGGTATAGCAATGTGTTTCCTATGAGACAGCTTACACACCACACTCACAGGTATAGCAATGTGTTTCCTATGAGACAGCTTACACACCACACTCACAGGTATAGCAATGTGTTTCCTATGAGACAGCTTACACACCACACTCACAGGTATAGCAATGTGTTTCCTATGAGACAGCTTACACACCACACTCACAGGTATAGCAATGTGTTTCCTATGAGACAGCTTACACACCACACTCACAGGTATAGCAATGTGTTTCCTATGAGACAGCTTACACACCACACTCACAGGTATAGCAATGTGTTTCCTATGAGACAGCTTACACACCACACTCACAGGTATAGCAATGTGTTTCCTATGAGACAGCTTACACACCACACTCACAGGTATAGCAATGTGTTTCCTATGAGACAGCTTACACACCACACTCACAGGTATAGCAATGTGTTTCCTATGAGACAGCTTACACACCACACTCACAGGTATAGCAATGTGTTTTCTGTTCAGTTATTGTCTGGAAAGGGAGCTGTTTACAGAACACTACAGCACACACATCAGTTATCAGAACAGGTGTATTTCTTGCAAGCTGTGTGATTTTTAAACCATAAAGGTTTATTTATAGTATGAATCAGCAGTCCTCATGCGTTGGACTTTGTTCTGCATTGGGTTACTGTTTTGCCTTTGCTAGCATATGACCTAAAATGTTGTTGGTTGAGCAATCTGTTTAGTTCTGGCTCTAGTTGGATAGACACTTCAGGTAAGATAACATGTATGTTATGAAACTAGATGTAAGCCAGGGATGGAAATAAGGCTCCTGTTGCATAGCAGTTTGATCCATTCCTGGTTTTGCTAGTTTAATGAGGCACACCTGAGCTTGTTACCTATACACACTGTGGCTGATCAAGCTCGTAGTAAAACCTGGAATGGGTGAAACTGCTGTGCAATAGGAGTCTTATCATCCAGTTTTGAAACCGATTGAAATGCACCTGTTGTGATAAGTGATGTGTGTGCTGTAGTGTTCTGTATCCCTGTTCTGTAAAGCTGTGCAATGGCAGTCTTATTTCTATCCCTGGTGTAACTATTGCAGTAGGTTAGTTTGCAGGCATGATGGCTTGGCATTTACCCTCCTCCTCCCCTCCTCCTCTCCGCACAGCCCTGCTCCTGGACGTGGTTCTCGTGGGGATTGTCAAAGCGCTGGTGCGCCGACGCCGGCCCTCTCACAACCGGATGGACATGTTCGCCACCTTCTCCGTGGACCGGTACTCGTTCCCGTCGGGCCACGCCACGCGGGCGGCCATGGGGGCGCGCTTCCTGCTCACGCACCTGGTGCTGGCTGCGCCGGTCCGCGTGCTGGTGCTGCTCTGGGCCGTGCTGGTCGGGCTGTCCCGGGTCATGCTGGGCCGACACAACGTCACCGACGTGGCCTTCGGATTCTTCATGGGCTATTTCCAGTACAGCCTGGTGGAGGCGCTGTGGGTCTCCACCGCCAGCTTGCAGAAGCTGCTGGGAGTCTTGGGGTGATAGGGGAGGGTTGAGGGGGAGGTATGGAAGGGAGGGGTAGGCAGGGGCACTGAGGTCAGGGGGAGAAAGGACTGGTGTAGCTGCAGGACCTGGGATGAATTGATGAGGAGAGAAGTAGGGTTAGAGGGGGACTTAGGGGAAGGGATAAGGAAGGAAGGAAAGGGGTCTGACTTGGTAGATGAGGTGTCTGATGACCCGAATTCTGCTCCCTGCAGCACTGGACCAGTGATTCTTGTTCATTTCCCCAGGAATGTCCAGCTAGGAAGCTGGGATTTGAAAGAAAAGGGTCTCCTGAACTCTGTCTCCAGCAAGTGAGATTCACTGTCTGCTTTTATTCAAACATCTGATATTACTGAAGCTATTCTTGCTGATATACAAAGAATAATTCGAGGCGTAATTAAAAGAAAACTGCATGTACAGGCGTCCATTACCTGCCGGAAATACACTAGCAAAAGAACCTGTACAGCACTGACTCTCAAGAAAAAACAGAGAAGCTGTTTGAAAAAAGAGTGGTCACAAGCGAGGGCTCTGGTAATGAGATTATTACTGTAAATGTACATTGTGTTTGATACGTTTGTGAACACTAGCTGTACCGTTTCCATAAGCACCTCCACACATTCATTGCAATGCAGCGACTTTCTCTGACGTGAGGAGTGCAAGGGCAAACGCATGAAGTTTCACTGTGCTGTGTGTGATGGGGCTCAACACGCTTACAGAACGCCCCATGCTGCAAAAAGCAACTACAGATTACTCAAATTCTCCCAAAAAGCCCAAATGAATGTAAGGACCAGGCCGGCCCATGGGTGGGCACTCAAACGGAGCTACAGTGGCAGTGGGGTCGGCGTGTCTTGTTTAGTGTCAGTGGGGTGGGCGTGTCTTGTTTAGTGTCAGTGGGGTGGGCGTGTCTTGTTTAGTGTCAGTGGGGTGGGCGTGTCTTGTTTAGTGTCAGTGGGGTGGGCGTGTCTTGTTTAGTGTCAGTGGGGTGGGCGTGTCTTGTTTAGTGTCAGTGGGGTGGGCGTGTCTTGTTTAGCGCAGTGGAAACCTTTTCAGGCAACTGTGGAAACAACTGCTTGTAGGTGACATTCGCAAGCCTCCCCACCTCACCAAGCTGCTCAAATGGAAAGCGTATTTATTTTTTTTGCTCACATTTTTCACTCACGGAAAATTCCTTGGAAATGTCAGCAACAGCAAAGTCGCTTCAGCAGCTGCTGTGTGTCGCCTCGTCCTTCCAGCCATGGGCTGGCTCAGGAGCACAGCAGTCTCGTTTCACTAAGGGGTGCTGACACCGCTTTGAGCTTGCCTCTGCTGCAGTGGCAGCTAACAGAATTGAAACTGCGCTCAGGGACACGTTTACTCCGGAGCACCGACATGATCCAAGCACTTCCTGTTAGTTTCGCAGGGCAGGCATTAACACTGATACTTTTTTAAAATGATTTTATTTCATCAGTAAATCTCTCACTGTATTGTTTGACTACAGTCATGCCTTCATGAAGAGGAGCAGTGACAGAGTAGGACAGGCGTGGAGTCTAATGCTGACCTCGTAATACATGGGCAGGTAGCTTCTGAGGAGTAACTCTCATCATGCAGTAAGTGAGAGGGCCTTGTTTCTCTTTCAGTCCATTCCAGCCCAGAGCCTTGTTGAAACCAGTAATTACTTATTGAATATAGCAGTGCAGAGCCTTGTTGAAACCAGGTCCTTGTTTTGAATGGACTGAAAGAGCCACAGGTGAGTACCACTGATCCAGGGCACTGAGAAGCTGTGTAGAAGACTACCTGTCCTAAACGACCAGCTGCCTTCAGAACAAATTCGCTGGAGTGCGCTGGATGAAAGCTGTTGTGGGAGACCTCCAGTTCAGGTCCATTTCATTGCAAGACTTCGTTCCAACCAATCCAACATAACTTTCTAATTCAGGAGTGTCTACGTTTGGTCCTTCTCTGTTTTAAATTGTTTAATTAAACCAATTACACCCCCATCCAGACCATGAAGTCGTTCATTCTCTAATTTTACTGGTCAAACCTGGAGTGGAACGGTCCTCCAGGACTGGGATTGGACACCCCTGTTTTCACTGACCTTCAGCAGCAGGGTCAATTAAAATATAAAGGACCTGGTTGGAGGTCCTGCAATGGAATGGTCTGGAGGAGCTATAAGTGCCTTTCCTTGAACTGGCAGGAGAACTCTGTCATGCAGATCCAACCATGGTACACTACGACAGGTTTCAGATTGTCAAACTCAGCCTGGTGTTTAAAGCAAGGCGCTTCACCTCAAGTGTCTCTATAGAGATCGTAGTGAGTGTGTGGGCTAGCAGGAACTAAGACCTTTGATCGCCAGGGACCTGCTCACAGTGCCTCCCTCCCAAGCCTGCTGAGTGCAGGACACCCTGGGAATAATAGAAAAGAGCTTTGTATGTGTTTACGCTGTTCAGAATAGGATGGCAACAAAACTAACACTCACATAAAACAACTGAGATTATTTAACTCAGTCACTGTCATATAAAAAGAGAAAAAATCAATAATATCTAGATCTGTCATGCTGTCAAATCACAACGTGTAATTTGTGTAACTTTTTGTTTTCGGGTTCAGTTTAGATTTGTAATTTGTTGAAATGTTCTTGTGTTTTAGGGTTAGATGTGTAATTTGTTGAAATGTTCTTGTGTTTTAGGGTTAGATGTGTAATGCTTTGAAATGTTCTTGTGTTTTAGGGTTAGATGTGTAATGCTTTGAAATGTTCTTGTGTTTTAGGGTTAGATGTGTAATGTGTTGAAATGTTCTTGTGTTTTAGGGTTAGTTGTGTAATGTGTTGAAATGTTCTTGTGTTTTAGGGTAGATGTGTAATGTGTTGAAATGTTCTTGTGTTTTAGGGTTAGATGTGTAATGTGTTGAAATGTTCTTGTGTTTTAGGGTAGATGTGTAATGTGTTGAAATGTTCTTGTGTTTTAGGGTTAGATGTGTAATGTGTTGAAATGTTCTTGTGTTTTAGGGTTAGATGTGTAATGTGTTGAAATGTTCTTGTGTTTTAGGGTAGATGTGTAATGTGTTGAAATGTTCTTGTGTTTTAGGGTTAGATGTGTAATTTGTTGAAATGTTCTTGTGTTTTAGGGTTAGATGTGTAATGTGTTGAAATGTTCTTGTGTTTTAGGGTTAGATGTGTAATGTGTTGAAATGTTCTTGTGTTTTAGGGTTAGATGTGTAATGCTTTGAAATGTTCTTGTGTTTTAGGGTTAGATGTGTAATGCTTTGAAATGTTCTTGTGTTTTAGGGTTGGGGTTAGGGTTCAAACTGGCAGCTCTGCAGGAGCTCCACACTAGCACTTCCAGCCCTGGAAAGCCCCGCTCCAGTCTCCGCTCTGAACGACAGTCATGTCTCCCTGGGTTTCACCTGGTTATAACGGGGGCTGTCTCTCTGCTAGCAAACAGATTGATACGCGCTGGCTGGATATTCCTCTTCCCTGCCACTGTGCATGGGGTTCTGTTTTTGCTGCTTGTCATCTGACTGGCCCATCACTGAGGCATTCACACATATAAAGCTTCAATCAGTTACATACATTTATTTTTGTATTGCTTTTTTTTTCATTGTTGTCACTCAGTTTATACCCATTGGAAGTAATGTGCTTCCCTCGTCTCTCACTAGGTGGCATTATCAAGCACCTGGGCGCCCTCCTCTGGTGCCCTCAGGTATTTGCCAGGGAGTGTACAAGTTCTTCCCCCTCTATCAAACAAGCTAACGTTTATTTTACTGCCAGTAAGAATCAGAGACTGCCTTTAAGCAATGTGTTGTTTCTGAATGCTGGTCCACTCAAGTCATTAATTACACCTTGAAGGGGATGAGAACCCCACAAGCCTTCTCTTGAGCCCTTATTGGAGTTCCTGCATTGCTGCACCCTGGGGAACCCTCACTGGTGCCCAGGTGGATATCACTGCTGTACAGGTCTCTGCAATGCATGTCACGTCACTTCACCAGCTATATAAAGATAGAGCATATACAGAGTGTTCATGTATTACTTATGTGACTCTTTGAAATTGAGATTTATTCTAATGCGGCCATATTGTGATTATATTTTTTTTTAAATAAATATAACATGTTGATAAGTTGAACACTTGTTTTATTTTGTGACTTCTCTGGTTCTCCAAACCAGGGACAGACCAATTCGTTCCCGGAGCGCTGTTTCCATTACAGGTTTCGCAGGCCTTAAATAAAAGTAGTCAAGTGCTTTAGGACTCAGTCAGCTGTTAAACTGGTTGGAACATAGACCTGGACTGGAGGTTGCCTCCCCTGCTGTATAACATGTAATAAAAGAGATAAAAGACAATACAGTAGTTAAGAACAATAAAACATTCCTGATTAAAGAAGGCTCGGATTGGTCACAGTCTTGCAGGTATGTTAAGAGTAACACTGATAAAGAAGGCTCAGATTGGTCACAGTCTTGCAGGTATGCTGACAGTAACACTGATAAAGAAGGCTCGGATTGGTCACAGTCTTGCAGGTATGCTGACAGTAACACTGATAAAGAAGGCTCGGATTGGTCACAGTCTTGCAGGTATGCTGACAGTAACACTGATAAAGAAGGCTCGGATTGGTCACAGTCTTGCAGGTATGCTGACAGTAACACTGATAAAGAAGGCTCGGATTGGTCACAGTCTTGCAGGTATGCTGACAGTAACACTGATAAAGAAGGCTCGGATTGGTCACAGTCTTGCAGGTATGCTGACAGTAACACTGATAAAGAAGGCTCGGATTGGTCACAGTCTTGCAGGTATGCTGACAGTAACACTGATAAAGAAGGCTCAGATTGGTCACAGTCTTGCAGGTATGCTGACAGTAACACTGATAAAGAAGGCTCAGATTGGTCACAGTCTTGGAGGTATGCTGACAGTAACACTGATAAAGAAGGCTCAGATTGGTCACAGTCTTGCAGGTATGTTAAGAGTAACACTGATAAAGAAGGCTCAGATTGGTCACAGTCTTGCAGGTATGCTGACAGTAACACTGATAAAGAAGGCTCGGATTGGTCACAGTCTTGGAGGTATGCTGACAGTAACACTGATAAAGAAGGCTCGGATTGGTCACAGTCTTGCAGGTATGTTAAGAGTAACACTGATAAAGAAGGCTCGGATTGGTCACAGTCTTGCAGGTATGCTGACAGTAACACTGATAAAGAAGGCTCGGATTGGTCACAGTCTTGCAGGTATGTTAAGAGTAACACTGATAAAGAAGGCTCGGATTGGTCACAGTCTTGCAGGTATGCTGACAGTAACACTGATAAAGAAGGCTCGGATTGGTCACAGTCTTGCAGGTATGCTGACAGTAACACTGATAAAGAAGGCTCAGATTGGTCACAGTCTTGCAGGTATGTTGACAGTAACACTGATAAAGAAGGCTCGGATTGGTCACAGTCTTGCAGGTATGCTGACAGTAACACTGATAAAGAAGGCTCGGATTGGTCACAGTCTTGCAGGTATGTTGACAGTAACACTGATAAAGAAGGCTCGGATTGGTCACAGTCTTGCAGGTATGCTGACAGTAACACTGATAAAGAAGGCTCGGATTGGTCACAGTCTTGGAGGTATGCTGACAGTAACACTGATAAAGAAGGCTCGGATTGGTCACAGTCTTGCAGGTATGTTAAGAGTAACACTGATAAAGAAGTCTCAGATTGGTCACAGTCTTGGAGGTATGCTGACAGTAACACTGATAAAGAAGGCTCGGATTGGTCACAGTCTTGGAGGTATGTTAAGAGTAACTGATAAAGAAGGCTCAGGTTGGTGTGACAGTCTTGCAGGTATGCTGACAGTAACACTGATAAAGAGTAGAAAGTCACTTTGTCAGCAAAATGAACAAATAAAGGGCGCTCCAAAAATTCCCTTCAGGGAGCTGCAGATGCCCCAGGAATTTCCAGACGGTTTCACGTAAAACTCATTATTACCAGTATTTATTTTTTAATTACCAGAATTTAACAGAAGAAAGGGAAAATAGATATATAGTATTGTGACAGATGGAATGATCTCCTTCCCGACCTGTGAGGGCGCTGTGTAAAGGGAACAGAGCACCCTGGACTGGATGGCCCGACCTTTCATTGCCAGGGTTAGGCGGAAGTCGGCCATCTAGAAAGGGGACTGAACTACGGTAAACTAAATCATTGACCCAGAAGGGTAACGGTGTGGCATCCGCGGATTGGAGGAGCAGGTGCGCTCGTTAACAGATGGGTCATGGTTGACGGTATATAAAGGGGACGTAGTGAGGTGACCTGTTCTTTGTGATGGTTATGCTAAGAACCGAAAGGACCGATACTGTGATTATTACCGTGAGTGTTTTGTTTGTTTTGTCTGTCTGTCTAAAATGCCTTCAAAAAAGCCTCTATCACTCCCCTCCTCAAAAAACCTACCCTCGACCCCACCTCACTCCAGAGCTACCGTCCTGTCTCCCTCCTACCCTTCCTCTCCAAAACCCTCGAGCGTACTGTACACCGCCAGCTCTCTGCTTTCCTGTCCAACCACTCTCTGCTTGACCCTCTCCAATCCGGCTTCCGCTCTGCTCACTCCACTGAAACCGCCCTCCTGTCTGTCACCAACTCACTTAAGTGTGCCCGAGCTGCCTCTCTCTCCTCTGTCCTAATTCTCCTCGACCTCTCTGCTGCCTTTGACACTGTTGATCACTCTATTCTACTATCATCTCTTGCTGACCTGGGGATCTCTGGCACTGCTCTGGCCTGGTTCTCCTCCTACCTCTCCAACCGCACTTACCAGGTAACCTGGCGTGGAGCAACCTCCACACCTCACCTTCTCTTAACTGGAGTCCCCCAAGGGTCAGTCTTGGGTCCTCTCCTGTTCTCTCTCTACACCCGCTCCCTGGGCCCCCTCATCGCATCCTATGGTTTCTCATACCATTTCTATGCTGATGATGCTCAGATTTACCTTGCTCCGCAGTGGTGGAATGACCTTCCTACAGATGTCAGGACTGCCCAGTGCCTGACCACATTCCGGCGCCTCCTTAAGACTCACTTCTTCAAACAGCACCTGTAGAGCTCCTCTGTTTGTATCCTGGGACACTATCACCCTTCATTTAAATGTGCTTTATTTTGCTCTTATCTGCCCCCTATTTTACTGCATTTAATCCTGTACTTCAGAATACTGTAATCTGCCAAGTGTTTAACCTGTAGTATTTTGTATATAATCATATCCTGATGTAACTATCACTATTATCTGCTGTATTATTGAATTGTGGTTTGTCACACTTGAACAAAAGTTATTGTATTTCTTGCTCTTATTGTATTACTTGTATTGTAACACTTGAAATGTATTTGCTTACGATTGTAAGTCGCCCTGGATAAGGGCGTCTGCTAAGAAATTAATAATAATAATAATAATAATAATAATAATAATAATAATAATAATAATAATGTACTGTTTGTTTATTAAGACTAGACCGCTAACACGATCCGGAGCTGTCACCCATGGCCAGCACTAAACCCGGACAACCCTGCACATTGTAGCACGGATAAATTCACAGCGAGCACTACAGCACTTTGGACTGGTGATGGTGTTTGTATCTTATGTGTGTTTGTACTATTGTTTATTATTGTTTACGGGGCTGCAACCCCTAATTATTCTCTGTGCAATACACTTCGCTGTGCATTGCCAGTCCTCCTATTATTTACTGCTGGGTCATCAGACCATTTGGATTACAAATAAAACAGAAACCATTTCACCCTTACTTTGTTGTCTGTCTTTTCTTGTTGGGTTACTGCACCTGCACTTCACCTGCTCTACTAATTACCACTTTGCCACATGTATATAACATCAAAATCACCCTCACCCAAAATACAGCATTTAACAAATAACAATATAGTGAAAAAGGTTGGAAAATAGGAGCCGTGACCAGGAGCAATCCACTCGTGAAAGAGAAGCAGGGAAGTCAGGCTGATTGAAGCGAGTTTGCAAAGGCAGCCTGCACCACTGCAGGCTGTGCTCAGCTTTTCAGTGAACCCACACTGAATATGAGGGGGAGGAGCTGCCAGCTTCCAGCCAAACAGGCAGGCAACTGGCCAGCAGAGCTGCACAGAGAGGGGAGCGCTCGGTGCAACAGGAGTCTGAGGCTGTTTGGAGAAGCACGGTAGATTAGGCCGGGCCTGTTCAGAGGTTTGTTTTTTTTTTAAACTCACTTTTTAAAATAAAAAAAGAAGGATAGTTGTTAAAATAGTCACATGTTAATGATCTTCTTGTTACTTTTAAGTTTTTTATTTAAAATTGTGTTTTAGGGGGTTAATTAGATAACTGACTGTTTAACTGATAAGTTACAAGGATTCAGAACAGATACCAGTACAGCATAAGGATTCAGAACAGATACCAGTACAGCATAAGGATTCAGAACAGATACCAGTACAGCATAAGGATCCAGAACAGATACCAGTACAGCATAAGGGTATTGGAACAGATACCAGTACAGCATAAGGATTCAGAACAGATACCAGTACAGCATAAGGGTATTGGAACAGATACCAGTACAGCATAAGGATTCAGAACAGATACCAGTACGGCATAAGGATTCAGAACAGATACCAGTACAGCATAAGGGTATTGGAACAGATACCAGTACAGCATAAGGATTCAGAACAGATACCAGTACAGCATAAGGATATCGGAACAGATACCAGTACAGCATAAGGATATCGGAACAGATACCAGTACAGCATAAGGATTCAGAACAGATACCAGTATAGCATAAGGATATTGGAACAGATACCAGTACAGCATAAGGGTATTGGAACAGATACCAGTACAGCAAAAGGATTCAGAACAGATACCAGTGCAGCATAAGGATATTGGAACAGATACCAGTACAGCATAAGGATTCAGAACAGATACCAGTATAGCATAAGGATATTGGAACAGATACCAGTACAGCATAATGGTATTGGAACAGATACCAGTGCAGCATAAGGATATTGGAACATATACCAGTACAGCATAAGGATTCAGAACAGATACCAGTACAGCATAAGGATTCAGAACATTTACCAGTACAGCATAAGGATATTGGAACAGATACCAGTACAGCATAAGGATTCAGAACAGATACCAGTACAGCATAAGGATTCAGAACAGATACCAGTACAGCATAAGGATTCAGAACAGATACCAGTACAGCATAAGGATTCAGAACAGATACCAGTACAGCATAAGGATTCAGAACAGATACCAGTACAGCATAAAGATAGCAAATTCCAGAAAGTTTTTGACAAAGTCCCACATAAAAGATTGATTCTCAAACTGAATGCAGTAGGCATTCAAGGAAATGCATGTACATGGGGAGTGGTTAACATGTAGAAAACAGAAAGTACTGATGAGAGGAGAAACCTCAAAATGGAGCGACGTAACCAGTGGTGTACCACAGGGATCAGTATTAGGTCCTCTGCTCTTCCTAATCTACATTAATGATTTAGGTTCTGGTATAGTAAGCAAACTTGTTAAATTTGCAGATGACACAAAAATAGAAGTGGTAAACACTGTTGCAGCAGCAAAGGTCATTCAAAATGATCTAGACAGCATTCAGAACTGGGCAGACACACGGCAAATTACATTTAATGGAGAAAAGTGTAAGGTACTGCACGCAGGCAATAAAAATGTGCATATAAATACCATATGGGAGATACTGAAATTGAAGTAGGAATCTATGAAAAAGACCTAGGAGTTTATGTTGACTCAGAAATGTCTTCATCTAGACAATGTGGGGAAGGTATAAAAAAGGGCCAACAAGATGCTCAGATATATAGTGAAAAGTGTTGAATTGAAATCAAGGGAAGTAATGTTAAAACTTTACAATGCATTAGTAAGACCTCACCTAGAATACTGTGTTCAGTTCTGGTCACCTCGTTACAAAAAGGATATTGCTGCTCTAGAAAGAGTGCAAAGAAGAGCGACCAGAATTATCACCGGTTTAAAAGGCATGCCATGTGCAGACAGGCTTAAAGAATTGAATCTATTCAGTCTTGAACAAAGAAGACGACGCAGTGATCTGATTCAAGCATTACAAATTCTAAAAGGTATTGACAATGTCGACCCAGGGGACTTTTACGACTTTCATATGTTCTTATGTTCTAATTAGGGGTGTTGTACCTCTCTTGCAGTGCTGCTGGCAGAAACTCATTTGTTGGAGTAAATAAATGGAGAACGAATGTCCCGCTCTATAGTTGTGCATTACATGGCAGCATTGGGAGAGCCGCTGCACTTGTGGGGGACGCCTTGCTTATTGAAACTAGTGGTGGCCAAAACAGTTTAAGCCTCTGTTTGGTTTTTGCACACACTGATAAAGCCTCTGTTTGGTTTTTGCACACACTGATAAAGCCTCTCTTTGGTTTTTGCACACACTGATAAAGCCTCTCTCTGGTTTTTGCACACACTGATAAAGCCTCTGTTTGGTTTTTGCACACACTGATAAAGCCTCTCTTTGGTTTTTGCACACACTGATAAAGCCTCTCTTTGGTTTTTGCACACACTGATAAAGCCTCTCTTTGGTTTTTGCACACACTGATAAAGCCTCTCTTTGATTTCTGCACACACTGATAAAGCCACTCTTTCGTTTTTAACCTTTAGCCTACTTGGGAGTCGAGTGTTCCAGTGGATGTCAGTGATTTCTTATTAACCAACTCAAGTGGAAACAAACAGAATTAATCAAACAGGATTTCAAAGTTCAATCCTCTCTAAATTCAGGGTTAAGCCAAATACCAGGGATGAGGGGGGGGAGGGGAGGGGAGGGGGGGGGGGGGCTGTCAGCTGCCTCAGTCCAGTAACACAACCCTCGGAGACAGAGAGCATTTTGACCAACCACTTACACAATTCTGGATTCATCATAATATTCACATGCATAGCTGGGATATTCTCATTCTACATGTGCAAAACTGTTTTAAGTTTATTTTTAATTTATTTTTTAATTACTTCTTGTATTGAAGAAATTAATTATGTTACCTTTTTTTTTATTTAGAGAACACTAGACATTTATTTGTCTTGAGGTGTGAGATGCTTTTAATCTCACACCTGATCCCTCTACCCTGTTCTAGTTAAAATGGAGGTCTGAGACTGCAATACAAACCTTTCACCCAGTCAATGGCAAACAGGAAAGTTGTATAACACTTGGTTAGGACTTTGTTCTCGTCACGTTAACTTCTATACTGTGCATAAGACTAGGAAGAGCTTTGCAAAGATCTTGCAGTGTGTGCCTGAGACTGAAACGGAGCAGGTAATGACAGCTGAAAAAACCTTGTGCTGTAACTATAAAGTTGCTACTGATGTTTATATAAATATTGCTATGTGTTTTCTCGGGTGGGATGTATTGGATAAGGGTGTGTGTTAGCCGTCGATGTGTGAAGTGCATATCAATGTGCAGTAAGCGCCCCTCTCCCTCTTCCCCACGGCAGCGGCAGTGAGATGGGGCGGCGGATAGCTGTGATCGGGGCCGGAGCCACGGGGCTCACCTGCATTAAGAGCTGTTTGGACGAGGGGCTGGAGCCGGTCTGCTTCGAACGCAGCAAGGACATCGGGGGGCTCTGGAGGTTCAAGGTGAGAGGGTGCTTTTAATTCTTTCTGATTCTGCTTGTTCCTTTAAAGAGAGCCCATATCACAAAACCTCACGTCAACTCTGCAGAGTCTTTGTCCCACATGTAACAGGCAGTGTTGTGTGATGCACTGCTGTTACAGATTCTGTCCCGTCGATGAGAGGAGGTTAAAAGCTCTAAAGCCACGCATGCAGAGAAGCCTGGCTCTTTTGCATTGTGGTTAAGACACTTGCTTGCAGGGCGCTGGATCGCACACAGCCTCTGTCTTGTTACACACAGGTGCTTTCATCAAGTCCAAAAAAAAAAAGACCTGTACAAATGAGTTTCTTGCTGCCAGGGAATAATGTAAGCCTCGATTGTAAGTGGCTTGCACAAATGATGCATCGTGTGTCTAATTTAGGCTCTGGTTTGTCCAGGTGAAATCAAATTACTGTACAGGCTGGAATGCATCAGACTGCTAAGCAAGTGTCTCAGATAATTCCCTGGATTTCTCAAAGTCAGATGTTGAGTGTTTTTGAGCAGATTTTTCTCAAACTTACAGCATCATGATAAAAATATTATCTTAAATTTGACCCTGGACCTATTTTTTTTCAGCATTTCTTTGCTAATAGCCCCACACCCCTCATCCTCCCACCCCCAATCTTTCGAGCTCAAGCACGTTGAGATGTCCTGGTTTTGTTCAGCATTGTACAGGCAGGTTTTATTTGAATATGTTACAAGTATACGAGTCATCTGGGTTTTACAAACATATATACGTAGAGATCTTCTGTTTCGCTCATTCCACAGCTCATTAGGAGCCCAGTGTACCGTACAGTGTGTGAACAGCACACAGTTTGCACTACCCTTTCCAGTCAGCTGTATAATTGTGTCTCTCGTTTGCAGGAGGAAGCGGAGGCTGAGCGAGCCAGTATCTACCACTCGGTCATCATCAACACCTCCAAAGAGATGATGTGCTACAGCGACTTCCCCATTCCTGATCACTTTCCCAACTACATGCACAACTCCCGCATCCTGGAATACTTCCGCATGTACGCCCAGCACTTTGACCTGACGCGCCACGTTCGCTTCCAGGTCAGTGTGCGTTTCCCTTGCCCTGTCGCGCTCTGTGAAAACGACTGCACTGTGTAAATCTGCTTACTGACTGTTTCCTTTCCCCTGTGTGTGTGTGTGTGTCAGACCGCAGTGCGCAGTGTGAAGAAGCGTCCGGATTTCTCCCGCTCGGGACAGTGGGAGGTGGTGAGTGTGAGCAGTGCGGGGCAGGAGCAATCAGAAACCTTCGACGGGGTGATGGTCTGCACTGGACACCACACCCACCCCCACATGCCTCTGCACGACTTCCCAGGTAGGGACTCCCACACAAGTGCTGTGTGCAAGACGGGTAACATTGAGGGGCTGAACTGGACTCTGGGGTAACAGCAACATTGTCTATTGATAATGGGGTTAATGTACATTAATACAACAGTACACTGGCACCGGCATACATCAACAGGTCACTCTTTTACTCTATTTCAATTATATTGCTTTGCATTTATATAGCACCTTTCATACCACCATAATAAAATACAAATAAAACAATTGAAGAAAACAAGAAATTAATAAGAATGAACAATAAAACCCAAAACAATCACAAAAATAAATAAATCAAAGAGATACAAACAATTATGTTTGTAAGTCAAGTTAAAAAGGCTATAAAAGTAAGTCTTTAATATTGACATAAAAATATTGCCAAAGGCAGCATCACTAAATAGAAAAGGGCAATGAGTTCCACAATCTGGAGACCTGAATTTAAACACGCTTTCTTCACGCCCTCTAGGGATCGAGAAGTTCGGAGGGCAGTATTTCCACAGTCGGGATTATAAGAGTCCCCAAGAATTCCAGGGGAAGAGGGTCCTGGTGATTGGGATTGGGAATTCGGGAGGCGACATTGCTGTGGAGATGAGCGGAGTCGCAGAGCAGGTGGGCCCCAGCAATGTGCAAAAATAAACAACCGAACAGAGACGTCAATTTGTTTCTTCAGCTAGAGTTCAGAAGCACCATGACCAGCCCACGGTTCAAACGCTCTTCATGCACCCTTTAGAAAAGTGAGCCTAATGACAGAACACAGCTGAGTAACGAACGTTCAGAGAGTGTAAGTCAGGATCTCAATCCTCTGCAGGTGTTCTTGAGTACGAGGCGAGGCTCCTGGGTGCTGAATCGTGTCTCAGATAACGGGTTCCCTCGAGATATGATGCACGGCACGCGCGTCACGGCCCTGCTGAGGAAATACCTGCCTTTCAGCCTCCTGAACTGGATTGGGGAGAGGAAGATCAACACCCGCTTTGACCACAGTCTGTACGGACTCCAGCCCGAGCACAGGTAATATCCAGGCATGGCTCCTGAAGGGACCAGGTGAACAGTAAGACCCTGAAGAGATCACCACGTGTTTCCTCTCCCTCCCTCACAGGCTCTTCAGCCAGCATCCCATGGTGAACGACGATCTCCCAAACCGCATCCTCTCAGGGAGGGTTCAGGTCAAACCCAACGTGAGCGAGTTCAGGAGTGCGAGTGTGGTGTTCCAGGACGGGAGCGTGGAGGACAGAATCGACGTGGTGGTCTTCGCCACGGGATACACCTTCTCCTTCCCCTTCCTCGACGAATCTGTCCTCGCTGTGGCCGACAACCAGGTGTCTCTGTACAAGTACGTGTTCCCTCCTGCCTTGGAGCGCCCCACACTGGCTGTCATTGGACTCATCCAGCCTCTAGGAGCCATCATGCCCATCTCGGAGCTGCAGGCGCGGTGGACAACGCGGGTCTTTGCAGGTAGGAGCTGGTGATTGAAGCTTGCAAATTAACAGTGGATTGCTGGGATGGGGTTGAGATGGGGTTTAGATGGTTAGAGGTTTTGGGCATGACAGATGCACTGAACACTTTTAAAAAATTAGAATTTTTTCTACATCTGTCTTGGCCTGAAATGTAATGGTGTGCAGTCAGTCCAAGTAAATGCTTAACACGACAGAATTTAGATTTTCTGTGCACATGTCATTGTCTTATAGTTGTGGAGTCATATGACAGTTTTGGAATGAAGGTCCAAAGCAGCCATACCGAAATGGAAACAAGAAAATCGTATTGCTGTCTTTTAACATGACATGGACTGCGTAATTATATTACATTTGTTTCTTATCTTTAAATGAGCAGTCTATCTTTTGAAGTTTATTTAAAGATAAAGAGTATTCCGGATACATAGCTGTATATGTGCAAAGTCTTGGTTCAGTTAAAAAGCTCTACAAATATTACTGGTGAAGACTGCTTCACAAGGACAGCTGCCACGTTGATGAGGGAGGGAGACGGTACAGTAGCTGAGAGCTGTGGTGGTGGTGTGCAGCGGCAGGCTGGTGTCGGGGGGGTATTGTTTTACCCTGTCTCTGTTTTCTGTTCTCTTCTCAGAATTACAAAAGCTGCCACCGGAGAAAACTATGCTGAAGGACATTGAGAATAAGAAAAAGGCGATGGCCAAAAGGTACAGATACAAAAACATATCATCTGATATATATATATATATGTGTTATTTCATCTCGTGAGGGATAAAATAGTGAAAGCTGGAGGCTGCACTGATGCTCTCTCTCCCTCAATGCAGGTACGTGCTGTCCCAGCGCCACACCATCCAGGTGGACTATATCCCCTACATGGATGAGCTGGCTGCACAGCTGGGCGTGCGCCCCAGGCTGGGCTGGCTGCTGCTCAGGGATCCGAGGCTGGGTCTGCAGTTGCTGTTGGGACCCTGCACCCCATACCAGTACCGCCTCTGTGGGCCGGGGCAGTGGGCCGGGGCTCGCCGTGCCATCCTCACGCAGTGGGACCGCGTCACCAAGCCGCTGAGAACACGTGTGCTCCCGGAAACACCCCGCCCCTCCACGGTGCCTCTGCTGCTCAAACTGTCTGCTACCTGCCTGCTGTGCACTGCAGCTTCCCTTTACATCCACCGCTACCCTCCCCCCTTTATCCAGAACCTCCCCCCCTTTATCCAGAGATTTGTACCCAACTTAGGGTGACCAGATGTCCTGGTTTTACAGGGACCATCCCCTTTTCCCATCAAATGTCCCTATGTCCTGAGATTTTTCCAGAAACCTTAAAGTCCTAGTTTGCAAAGGAGCCAGATAGCGCTCCTTGCGTTAATTACATAAATAATCAGCAATCATATTAATGGGTCATGAATAATATTTTTCATATAGGTTAGTGTACTAAATTAAAAATGTGCAAAAACAGCAGTAAAAACAGCAATCCATATGATTAGAACATGTAGTTCAACATGGCCAGGAGCTGGAAAGGGAAGGTGCCGTGGTTGTGCAGCAGACAGAGCTCGTTGTTTTTTTTTATTTTACTGTGAAAACAGTAACAGTGATAAAAGCACTATATTCAAATAAGAAGCATGCTTTAAAAAAGTGTCGTTTTGTAACTATTCTTAATCTATGTGCCCCGGTCCTGAGCTTTGGAAATCTGGGGACTCTTACCCAGCTAGGCAGAAAATGCAATTCAGAACTTTCCATTGTCTGCTTCAGTTACCGTCCCTGTTACCTCACCCTGACCCGGGACTTTGGTGACCATCAGCTGTATTTTGAATTAACAAAGAGAAATTGCCAACATGAAAACATGTTGTAAAAGGTGTCACATTTTGTAATTGGTGTTTTGTTATAAATTTGAATAAATGATTAAATTTAACCTCAATCATATTGCTGTGCTGTAGTTTGTTGTTTGGGTAATTGGAAAACTTCCCTTTAAAATAACTGCTATTAATTCATGAGATAAGGGTGTCTAAAAAATTGTAATGAAGATGTAATAATCCTGAATTATATGATTGCACTTATACTTTAGCCCAGGAGTTCCCAATTTTTATTTTTTTTTACCTGAGGCCCACCTGTTCAGCTGCATTAGCCACTGCGGCCCTCTATTAGCACTCCTTGGGGAAATGTCAAATTAAAAACATTTTATATGTTTAAACCTGTAACATTATAAATATACCTCATCTAAACTGTGCTTTATTCATTTGAATAAATATCGTGAAACATGGAAATCACATGGAATATGCACTGAGTGAATATGCACTTTAGTAAATAAAATAAATTGCAAAAACTGAACAGACGTTTTTATCAAACCTTTAAATTAGGTATCTTTGTATAATTGAACATTATAGAAATGCAGTTATTTTTCTTGCTCATCAAACAAGAAAGAAGTGCATGTCTCTTATTATTCCCATTCATAAATACCTGCACAGGAATCACTTTGAGTAAAACCAGTACAACTTGCACAAAATCATAACTCTTAAATCCTAATTTCTGAACACTGTGTAACTAAAACGTTCAGACGTTACCTCATACGCCATGCACACAATACAGAAGGAAACGAGAGCCTTGCATAAGTTCCTTTTTTCGCAACTACCCTGTACACTCAAATGCAACTTGCAAAATCACATTCAGTTAGCTTGCATCCCCCCAAAAAAAATTTAAAAAAATCGGAGCGCAGCGGCGCCACGTAACAAGAAGAAAAAGTACGAAAATAAATCCATCTGCAGCGAAAACTGAATCCGTCAAAAAAAAAAAAAACAACAAAACGTATTCTAGTGTTATTTTAAGACGACTGTGAACGAGCCAGTAATCAATAAAATAGCAGGATATCCAAACATTTTAATAAATCAATTACCGGCGTGTAACAAGACTTATCAGTTTGATTAATAACTTGATTTAATTAATATTGAAACATACATCAAAGTACTCAACGTTTTAAATGTAATTAGTCACAAAAACGTATTCATCATATCATAGGAATCAATTGAATTTTTAAATTAATCTTATCAAGTACAAAAGTTAGTATGAAAACGTTTCTACAAAAGAAAAAAAAAACACTCCAGCAACTCTAAACTGAGCCCGCGGTACAAATACATTGAAACTCCTGTAGCTGCCTTTTTCGTTCTTTATACTTTGTAAAACGTGCTCTTTTGTAGTGTATTCGACATACTGTAATTGTATTAATGCTGAACACGCTGTTTACATCTGCCGGTGCAGAGCGATCACATGACGTTAACACCGCCCTATTGTCAGAGCTCTCGCTCTACAGGCAGGCAATCTGTTCGCTCTGGTTTGTGCATTTCTGCTTAGATTGACAGTCCGCTAATACTCCCTGCTACGCTTTATTTTTCACTATGAATATTAAAAACCTTTGGGTCGCGGACCACAGTTTGGGAACCCGTGCTTTAGCCAACTATACACAAGATGAAATATATAACGAGTTATTGTAACTCAGATGCCTGGAATACAAGATTATAATAGCCTGGCGCCTCCAGTCTGCTGAGACCGGAGTGTTGTCAAGGTCATACGACTACTTTGCACTCATTTTACAGTAGGTATGGGATCTGGCATGAGAGGGCACATACACACTGCAGGCCGGCGCATTGTCTTACCACTAAACTGCTCCTTCTCGCCGCCCGCGCCCACGCCCCCTCTGCCCTCTCTCCTTCTATACGTCATTTTCGCTGCCTGTTTGTTTTCGCTCGGCTGATACAGTTACAGTACATAGTTCACGAAAACAAAACGATTGGAGACCTTTGTTATGAATATCTACAGTGCTACCGAGGTAGCAGGTAACTTTGGCAAACTCGGCGGAATTGAATCTTGACGCTCAGAAACGACAGGTAAGATTGTATTTGCTTAGAACTATCATGCATGATGGACGCTGTTACTGTTCACGTTAACTGAAGCCCGTGGAATAAAGTATAAAGACACCCAGCAATGACCTCGTCAGCATTCAGAACTGGGCAGACACACGGCAAATTACATTTAATAGAGAAAAGTGTAAGGTACTGCACGCAGGCAATAGAAACGTGCATTATAAATACCATATGGGAGATACTGAAATTGAAGAAGGAATCTATGAAAAACATCTAGGAGTTTATGTTGACTCAGAAATGTCTTCATCTAGACAATGTCGTAAGCAGACAGGCTTAAAGAATTGAATCTATTCAGTCTTGAACAAAGAAGACTACGCAGCGATCTGATTCAAGAATTACAAATTCTAAAAGGTATAGACAATGTCGACCCAAGGGACTTTTTCGACCTGAAAAAAGAAACAAGGACCAGGGGTCACAAATGGAGATTAGATAAAGGGACATTCAGAACAGAAAATAGGGGGCAGTTTTTTACACAGAGAATTGTGAGGGTCTGGAACCAACTCCCCAGTAATGTTGTTGAAGCTGACACCCTGGGATCCTTCAAGAAGCTGCTTGATGAGATTCTGGGATCAATAAGCTACTAACAACCAAACGAGCAAGATGGGCTGAATGGCCTCCTCTCGTTTGTAAACTTTCTGATGTTCTTATGTTCACACCAGCGACCCCTGTGGTCTGGCCGGGCAACTGCGGGCTTGCCTGTAAACTGCCCAGAGCTGCGTTGTCCTTATGTTTTTGTTCTTATGTTTTGCTGCAATCAATGTATGAAGCCTGTAAAGTTATGATGAAAAAACGTGAGAGAAAATACCTTGAGACGTAGTGACGTGCTGACAGTGCAGCAGTTAATGGAAATGCTGTCAAGAAAGATTCAACTGAAAATCGCTTCAATGTAAAGTAAGCAGCAGACACTACAACTCTGTAATCCAATCCATATATTGGTAATGGTATCATTTCAGATGGAACACCTTTTCTTTCAGTTTTGATATTCTCATCAAAATATTGTTATGTAAAATGTCTAACCCCGCAGTTGCCTAAATGGGTGACATTCGTGTTTAGCTTTTGGAAAAAAGAAGCTAGTGCTTTTAATGGGCCTTTTTATCATATTAATAAAGCATGTGCCTGAGGTCCTATATGATTACAAGACCACCATTCAGTTAACTTAAAGCCTTAATGCCCCTCAACCATGTTCAGTTTTACAATATTGATCACTCAACCCTTTGTAACCCTTTCTCTTTTTTTGCCTATAACTTGGTTGAAAATATAGATTACCACACTATTTCAGTGTTAAATGTGCTGTTTTCAAAAGTGTGTGCAATGTTTGAGATGCTGGTTTGCACTACCTTTGACACGGACTGTCTTCAAGATCGAAACAGCGGCAGTATTTGAACCAGTAACCTCTCCCTCTTCCCCACGGCAGCGGCAGTGAGATGGGGCGGCGGATAGCTGTGATCGGGGCCGGAGCCACGGGGCTCACCTGCATTAAGAGCTGTTTGGACGAGGGGCTGGAGCCGGTCTGCTTCGAACGCAGCAAGGACATCGGGGGGCTCTGGAGGTTCAAGGTGAGAGGGTGCTTTTAATTCATTCTGATTCTGCTTGTTCCTTTAAAGAGAGCCCATATCACAAAACCTCACGTCAACTCTGCAGAGTCTTTGTCCCACATGTAACAGGCAGTGTTGTGTGATGCACTGCTGTTACAGATTCTGTCCCGTCGATGAGAGGAGGTTAAAAGCTCTAAAGCCACGAATGCAGAGAAGCCTGGCTCTTTTGCATTGTGGTTAAGACACTTGCTTGCAGGGCGCTGGATCGCACACAGCCTCTGTCTTGTTACACACAGGTGCTTTCATCAAGTCCAAAAAAACATGACCTGTACAAATGAGTTTCTTGCTGCCAGGGAATAATGTAAGCCTCGATTGTAAGTGGCTTGCACAAACGATGCATCGTGTGTCTAATTTAGGCTCTGGTTTGTCCAGGTAAGATCAAATTACTGTACAGGCTGGAATGCATCAGACTGCTAAGCAATGTGTCTCAGATAATTCCCTAGATTTCTCAAAGGCAGATGTTGAGTGTTTTTGAGCTGATTTTTCTCAAACTTTTTTTCAGCATTTCTTTGCTAATAGCCCCACACCCCTCATCCTCCCACCCCCAATCTTTCAAGCTCAAGCACGTTGAGATGTCCTGGTTTTGTTCAGCATTGTACAGGCAGGTTTTATTTGAATATGTTACAAGTATACGAGTCATCTGGGTTTTACAAACATATATACGTAGAGATCTTCTGTTTCGCTCATTCCACAGCTCATTAGGAGCCCAGTGTACCGTACAGTGTGTGAACAGCACACAGTTTGCACTACCCTTTCCAGTCAGCTGTATAATTGCGTCTCTCGTTTGCAGGAGGAAGCGGAGGCTGAGCGAGCCAGTATCTACCACTCGGTCATCATCAACACCTCCAAAGAGATGATGTGCTACAGCGACTTCCCCATTCCTGATCACTTTCCCAACTACATGCACAACTCCCGCATCCTGGAATACTTCCGCATGTACGCCCAGCACTTTGACCTGACGCGCCACGTTCGCTTCCAGGTCAGTGTGCGTTTCCCTTGCCCTGTCGCGCTCTGTGAAAACGACTGCACTGTGTAAATCTGCTTACTGACTGTTTCCTTTCCCCTGTGTGTGTGTGTGTGTCAGACCGCAGTGCGCAGTGTGAAGAAGCGTCCGGATTTCTCCCGCTCGGGACAGTGGGAGGTGGTGAGTGTGAGCAGTGCGGGGCAGGAGCAATCAGAAACCTTCGACGGGGTGATGGTCTGCACTGGACACCACACCCACCCCCACATGCCTCTGCACGACTTCCCAGGTAGGGACTCCCACACAAGTGCTGTGTGCAAGACGGGTAACATTGAGGGGCTGAACTGGACTCTGGGGTAACAGCAACATTGTCTATTGATAATGGGGTTAATGTACATTAATACAACAGTACACTGGCACCGGCATACATCAACAGGTCACTCTTTTACTCTATTTCAATTCTATTGCTTTGCATTTATATAGCACCTTTCATACCACCATAATAAAATACAAATATATATATATATATATATATATATATATATATATATATATATATATATATATATATATATATATTTAATTTAGTAGTCACCAACTAGTTTTTTTTGTTGTTTTCTCCCCAATTTAATAGTGTCCAATTATTTTTGTTTAGATTAGCTCACTGCTACCACCCCCACGCTGACTCGGGAACGGCGAAGACGAACACACGCTGTCCTCCCAAGCGTGTGCCGTCAGCCGACCACTTTTTTTTACACTGCAAACTCACCACACAGCCACCCAGAGCTACAGCGTCGGAGGACAACGCAGCTCTGGGCAGCTTACAGGTAAGCCCGCAGGCGCCTGGCCAGACTACAGGGGTCGCTGGTGCGCGGTGAGCCGAGAACACCCTGGCCGACCTAACCCTCCCTCCCCCCGGGCGACGCTTGGCCAATTGTGTGCCGCCCCCTGGGAGCTCCAGTCCTCGGTCGGCAAAGGAATAGCCTGGACTCAAACCGACGATGTCCAGACTATAGGGCGCATCCTGCACTCTACGCAAGTGCTTTTACTGGATTACTTAAGTACGAGTGTGGTGTTCCAGGACGGGAGCGTGGAGGACAAAATCGACGTGGTGGTCTTCGCCACGGGATACACCTTCTCCTTCCCCTTCCTCGACGACTCTGTCCTCGCTGTGGCCGACAACCAGGTGTCTCTGTACAAGTACGTGTTCCCTCCTGCCTTGGAGCGCCCCACACTGGCTGTCATTGGACTCATCCAGCCTCTAGGAGCCATCATGCCCATCTCGGAGCTGCAGGCGCGGTGGGCAACGCGGGTCTTTGCAGGTAGGAGCCGGTGATTGAAGCTTGCAAATTAACAGTGGATTGCTGGGATGGGGTTGAGATGGGGTTTAGATGGTTAGAGGTTTTGGGCATGACAGATGCACTGAACACTTTTAAAAAAATTAGAATTTTTTTCTACATCTGTCTTGGCCTGAAATGTAATGGTGTGCAGTCAGTCCAAGTAAATGCTTAACACGACAGAATTTAGATTTTCTGTGCACATGTCATTGTCTTATAGTTGTGGAGTCGTATGACAGTTTTGGAATGAAGGTCCAAAGCAGCCATACCGAAATGGAAACAATAAAATCGTATTGCTGTCTTTTAACATGACATGGACTGCGTAATTCTATTACATTTGTTTCTTATCTTTAAATGAGCAGTCTATCTTTTGAAGTTTATTTAAAGATTTAGAGTATTCCGGATACATACAGACGTGCTCAAATTTGTTGGTACCCTTACAGCTCATTGAAATAATGCTTCATTCCTCCTGAAAAGTGATGAAATTAAAAGCTATTTTATCATGTATACTTGCATGCCTTTGGTATGTCATAGAATAAAGCAAAGAAGCTGTGAAAAGAGATGAATTATTGCTGATTCTACAAAGATATTCTAAAATGGCCTGGACACATTTGTTGGTACCCCTTAGAAAAGATAATAAATAATTGGATTATAGTGATATTTCAAACTAATTAGTTTCTTTAATTAGTATTACACATGTCTCCAATCTTGTAATCAGTCATTCAGCCTATTTAAATGGAGAAAAGTAGTCACGGTGCTGTTTGGTATCATTGTGTGCACCACACTGAACATGGACCAGAGAAAGCAAAGGAGAGAGTTGTCTGAGGAGATCAGAAAGAAAATAATAGACAAGCATGGTAAAGGTAAAGGCTACAAGACCATCTCCAAGCAGCTTGATGTTCATGTGACAACAGTTGCAAATATTATTAAGAAGTTTAAGGTCCATGGAACTGTAGCCAACCTCCCTGGGCACGGCCGCAAGAGGAAAATTGACCCCAGAGTGAACAGAAGGATAGTGCGAATGGTAGAAAAAGAACCAAGGATAACTGCCAAAGAGATACAAGCTGAACTCCAAGGTGAAGGTACGTCAGTTTCTGATCGCACCATCTGTCGCTTTTTGAGCGAAAGTGGGCTCCATGGAAGAAGACCCAGGAGGACTCCACTTTTGAAAGAAAAACATAAAAAAGCCAGACTGGAATTTGCTAACATGCATATTGACAAGCCACAATCCTTCTGGGAGAACGTCCTTTGGACAGATGAGTCAAAACTGGAGCTTTTTGGCAAGTCACATCAGCTCTATGTTCACAGATGAAAAAATGAAGCTTTCAAAGAAAAGAATACCATACCTACAGTGAAACATGGAGGAGGGTCGGTTATGTTTTGGGGCTGCTTTGCTGCGCCTGGCACAGGGTGCCTTGAATCTGTGCAGGGCATAATGAAATCTCAAGACTATCAAGGCATTCTGGAGCGAAACGTACTGCCCAGTGTCAGAAATCTCTGTCTCAGTCGCAGGTCATGGGTCCTCCAACAGGATAATGACCCAAAACACACAGCTGAAAGCATCCAAGAATGGATAAGAACAAAACATTGGACTATTCTGAAGTGGCCTTCTATGAGTCCTGATCTGAATCCTATCGAACATCTATGGAAAGAGCTGAAACTTGCAGTCTGGAGAAGGCACCCATCAAACCTGAGATAGCTGGAGCAGTTTGCTCAGGAAGAGTGGGCCAAACTACCTGTTAACAGGTGCAGAAGTCTCATTGACAGCGACAGAAAACGTCTGATTGCAGTGATTGCCTCCAAAGGTTGTGCAACAAAATATTAGGTTAGCGGTCCCATCATTTTTGTCCATGCCATTTTCATTTGTTTTCTTATTTACAATATTATGTTGAATAAAAAATCAAAAGCAAAGTCTGATTTCTATTAAATATGGAATAAACAATGGCGGATGCCAATTACTTTTGTCAGTTTCAAGTTATTTCAGAGAAAATTGTGCATTCTTCGTTTTTTGTGGAGGGGTACCAACAAATTTGAGCACGTCTGTAGCTGTATATGTGCAAAGTCTTGGTTCAGTTAAAAAGCTCTACAAATATTACTGGTGAAGACTGCTTCACAAGGACAGCTGCCACGTTGATGAGGGAGGGAGACGGTACAGTAGCTGAGAGCTGTGGTGGTGGTGTGCAGCGGCAGGCTGGTGTCGCGGGGGTATTGTTTTACCCTGTCTCTGTTTTCTGTTCTCTTCTCAGAATTACAAAAGCTGCCACCGGAGAAAACTATGCTGAAGGACATTGAGAATAAGAAAAAGGCGATGGCCAAAAGGTACAGATACAAAAACATATCATCTGATATATATATATATGTGTTATTTCATCTCGTGAGGGATAAAATAGTGAAAACTGGAGGCTGCACTGATGCTCTCTCGCCCTCAATGCAGGTACGTGCTGTCCCAGCGCCACACCATCCAGGTGGACTATATCCCCTACATGGATGAGCTGGCTGCACAGCTGGGCGTGCGCCCCAGGCTAGGCTGGCTGCTGCTCAGGGATCCGAGGCTGGGTCTGCAGTTGCTGTTGGGACCCTGCACCCCATACCAGTACCGCCTCTGTGGGCCGGGGCAGTGGGCCGGGGCTCGCCGTGCCATCCTCACGCAGTGGGACCGCGTCGCCAAGCCGCTGAGAACACGTGTGCTCCTGGAAACACCCCGCCCCTCCACGGTGCCTCTGCTGCTCAAACTGTCTGCTGCCTGTCTGCTGTGCACTGCAGCTTCCCTTTACATCCACTGCTACCCTCCCCCCTTTATCCAGAACCCTCCCCCCTTTATCCAGAGATTTGTACCCAACTTAGGGTGACCAGATGTCCTGGTTTTACAGGGACCATCCCCTTTTCCCATCAAATGTCCCTATGTCCTGAGATTTTTCCAGAAACCTTAAAGTCCTAGTTTGCAAAGGAGCCAGATAGCGCTCCTTGCGTTAATTACATAAATAATCAGCAATCATATTAATGTGTCATGAATAATATTTTTCATATAGGTTAGTGTACTAAATTAAAAATGTGCAAAAGCAGCAGTAAAAACAGCAATCCATATGATTAGAACATGTAGTTCAACATGGCCAGGAGCTGGAAAGGGAAGGTGCCGTGGTTGTGCAGCAGACAGAGCTCGTTGTTTTTTTTTTATTTTACTGTGAAAACAGTAACAGTGATAAAAGCACTATATTCAAATAAGAAGCATGCTTTAAAAAGTGTCGTTTTATAACTATTCTTAATCTATGTGCCCCGGTCCTGAGCTTTGGAAATCTGGGGACTCTTACCCAGCTAGGCAGAAAATACAATTCAGAACTTTCCATTGTCTGCTTCAGTTACCGTCCCCGTTACCTCACCCTGACCCGGGACTTTGGTGACCATCAGCTGTATTTTGAATTAACAAAGAGAAATTGCCAACATGAAAACATGTTGTAAAAGGTGTCACATTTTGTAATTGGTGTTTTGCTATAAATATGAATAAATGATTATATTTAACCTCAATCATATTGCTGTGAAAATCTCATTGTTGGTGGGTAGTTTGTTGTTTGGGTAATTGGAAAACTTCCCTTTAAACTAACTGCTATTAATTCATGAGAAAAGGGTGTCTAAAAATAATTTAATGAAGATGTAATAATCCTGAATTATATGATTGCACTTATACTTTAGCCCAGGAGTTCCCAATTTTTATTTTTTTTTACCTGAGGCCCACCTGTTCAGCTGCATTAGCCACTGCGGCCCTCTATTAGCACTCCTTGGGGAAATGTCAAATTAAAAACATTTTATATGTTTAAACCTGTAACATTATAAATATACCTCATCTAAACTGTGCTTTATTCATTTGAATAAATATCGTGAAACATGGAAATCACATGGAATATGCACCGAGTGAATATGCACGTTAGTAAATAAAATAAATTGCAAAAACTGAACAGACTTTTTTATCAAACCTTTAAATTACGTATCTTTGTATAATTGAACATTATAGAAATGCAGTTATTTTTCTTGCTCATCAAACAAGAAAGAAGTGCATGTCTCTTATTATTCCCATTCATAAATACCTGCACAGGAATCACTTTGAGTAAAACCAGTACAACTTGCACAAAATCATAACTCTTAAATCCTAATTTCTGAACACTGTGTAACTAAAACGTCCAGCCGTTACCTCATACGCCATGCACACAATACAGAAGGAAACGAGAGCCTTGCATAAGTTGCTTTTTTCGCAACTACGCTGTACACTCAAATGCAATCAAATGCAACTTGCAAAATCACATTCAGTTAGCTTGCATCCCCCCAAAACATTTTTTAAAAAATCGGAGCGCAGCGGCGCCACGTAACAAGAAGAAAAAGTACGAAAATAAATCCATCTGCAGCGAAAACTGAATCCGTCAAAAAAAAAAACAACAAAACGTATTCTAGTGTTATTTTAAGACGACTGTGAACGAGCCAGTAATCAATAAAATAGCAGTATATCCAAACATTTTAATAAATCAATTACCGGCGTGTAACAAGACTTATCAGTTTGATTAATAACTTGATTTAATTAATATTGAAACATACATCAAAGTACTCAACGTTTTAAATGTAATTAGTCACAAAAACGTATTCATCATATCATAGGAATCAATTGAATTTTTAAATTAATCTTATGAATGTAACAGGTGGGACCGCGGGAACCAGGAAGTGTTAATTGTTGGCATTATAAATATCGGCACCATAAGGGTGCAAGAGAACCAGGTAGTCGATGTGCAGCTGTGTTTTGGTGTTCCTGTGGTTCCTGTGGTTCCCGTGGTTCCCCCTGTGACGAGGTAAGCCGGTTGCACTGTTGTTTTGCTCCCTCTTAATTTTTATGTGCAGTACTCTTTTGGTGTCCTGGTTTTATGGTATCGTTATTGGTATATTGTAGGGCGAGTCGGCGGATATACTTTTGGACGTCAGTATTCCGGACTCTCCCGAGGTAATGGAAACTGTGTTTTCAATGTAATTGCTGCGTTAGATTTGTTGTGGTGGTGCGGCGTAACAAGGTTTCTTTTGTTGTTGTAGGAAGTGGAACGCCGCCAGTCACTGTTTCTGCTAGTTGTCTTTCCCTGTGTTTATCTTGCACATTGTTTTTGCTTATTATTGTCCCTTGTTTGTTTTAGTTTGTGTACGCACGTTTTTATTTGTCTTTACAGTGTTAATAGTATCGTGCAGCGTTTAGCTAGCTTTTAGTGTGTGTCTATAGGAGCTGCGAGGGAGAGCGTCGCTATTGTAGCTGCTCTACAGAGCATTGAACGTTTAGTCAAGTAAGGTGCTGGGTTGTGTTTTATTTTTGAATTGTGCACTATTATGTTAGGTGTGGTGATTTTGTTTATAGTTACACTTTTAATATATTTACTTTAATAATTCACGTGTGGTTTCTTTTTGTTTGTTTTATCACAGGTGGTGGTTGACTGCCCTTCTGGGCTTTGGTGGGTGGAGCAGCCAAATATTTATTAATTGGATGGACGTTTCTCTATCTCTCCTCTAGGTGTCGCTGGGGACAATAAATAAGCAATTATTCTATTGTGCAAGATAAAGACAACTAGCAGAAACAGTGGCTGGCGGCGTTCCACTTCCTCTGGAGAGTCCTGAATACTGACGTCCAAAAGTATATCCTGCCGACTACGCCAAATGTGGCGTCCACGACCTATTCTCTATTTAACTGTACAGGTCGCGATGCAGACTACGCCATCTATAGTTTAACGAGAAATAGAACCTCACATAACCTAATTATTCTATTGTGCAAGATATATGGTTAGGATTGTGTGTAATTGCACTGCAGCAATTGTGGGTTTTAGTGTTGTTGATAAAGATTTTGTTGGCACAACCAATTTCCATTCTTTTGTCTTTTCATTTATTTGAGAGGGGCTCTGTGTGGGGTACCCAAATATTGCTGCTAGATTAATAAGGTTATGAGAGGTTCTATTTCTCGTTAAACTATAGATGGCGTAGTCTGCATCGCGACCTGTACAGTTAAATAGAGAATAGGTCGTGGACGCCACATCAAGTCCAAAAGTTAGTATGAACGTTTCTACAAAAGAAAAAAAAAAACACTCCAACTCTAAACTGAGCCCGCGGTACAAATACATTGAAACTCCTGTAGCTGCCTTTTTCGTTCTTTATACTTTGTAAAACGTGCTCTTTTGTAGTGTATTCGACATTGTAATTGTATTAATGCTGAACGCGCTGTTTACATCTGCCGGTGCAGAGTGATCACATGACGTTAACACCGCCCTATTGTGAGAGCTCTCGCTCTACAGGCAGGCAATCTGTTCGCTCTGATTTGTGCATCTCTGCTTAGGTTGACAGTCCGCTAATACTCCCTGCTACGCTTTATTTTTCTAGTTACTACTACCGCCGGCGCCTGCTTTTCACTATGAATATTAAAAACCTTTGGGTCGCGGACCACAGTTTGGGAACCCGTGCTTTAGCCAACTATACACAAGATGAAATATATAACGAGTTATTGTAACTCAGATGCCTGGAATACAAGATTATAATAAATACAGTCGAGAGCGACACCTAGTGGCGAGCCTGGCGCCTCCAGTCTGCTGAGACCGGAGTGTTGTCAAGGTCATACGACTACTTTGCACTCATTTTACAGTAGGTATGGGATCTGGCATGAGAGGGCACATACACACTGCAGGCCGGCGCATTGTCTTACCACTAAACTGCTCCTTCTCGCCGCCCGCGCCCACGCCCCCTCTGCCCTCTCTCCTTCTATACGTCATTGTCGCTGCCTGTTTGTTTTCGCTCGGCTGATACAGTTACAGTACATAGTTCACGAAAACAAAACGATTGGAGACCTTTGTTATGAATATCTACAGTGCTACCGAGGTAGCAGGTAACTTTGGCAAACTCGGCAGAATTGAATCTTGACGCTCAGAAACGACAGGTAAGATTGTATTTGCTTAGAACTATCATGCATGATGGACGCTGTTACTGTTCACGTTAACTGAAGCCCGTGGAATAAAGTATAAAGACACCCAGCAATGACCTCGTCAGCATTCAGAACTGGGCAGACACACGGCAAATTACATTTAATAGAGAAAAGTGTAAGATATTGCACGCAGGCAATAGAAACGTGCATTATAAATAGCATATGGGAGATATGAAATTGAAGAAGGAATCTATGAAAAACATCTAGGAGTTTATGTTGACTCAGAAATGTCTTCATCTAGACAATGTCGTAAGCAGACAGGCTTAAAGAATTGAATCTATTCAGTCTTGAACAAAGAAGACTACGCAGCGATCTGATTCAAGAATTACAAATTCTAAAAGGTATTGACAATGTCGACCCAAGGGACTTTTTCGACCTGAAAAAAGAAACAAGAACCAGGGTCACAAATGGAGATTAGATAAAGGGACATTCAGAACAGAAAATAAGGGGCAGTTTTTTACACAGAGAATTGTGAGGGTCTGGAACCAACTCCCCAGTAATGTTGTTGAAGCTGACACCCTGGGATCCTTCAAGAAGCTGCTTGATGAGATTCTGGGATAAATAAGCTACTAACAACCAAATGAGCAAGATGGGCTGAATGGCCTCCTCTCGTTTGTAAACTTTCTTATGTTCACACCAGCGACCCCTGTAGTCTGGCCGGGCACCTGCGGGCTTGCCTGTAAGCTGCCCAGAGCTGCGTTGTCCTTATGTTTTTGTTCTTATGTTTTGCTGCAATCAATGTATCAAGCCTGTAAAGTTATGAGGGAAAAAACGTGAGAAAATACCTTGAGACGTAGTGACGTGCTGACAGTGCAGCAGTTAATGGAAATGCTGTCAAGAAAGATTCAACTGAAAATCGCTTCAATGTAAAGTAAGCAGCAGACACTACAACTCTGTAATCCAATCCATATATTGGTAATGGTATCATTTCAGATGGAACACCTTTTCTTTCAGTTTTGATATTCTCATCAAAATATTGTTATGTAAAATGTCTAACCCCGCAGTTGCCTAAATGGGTGACGTTCATGTTTAGCTTTTGGAACAAAGAAGCTAGTGCTTTTAATGGGCCTTTTTATCATATTAATAAAGCATGTGCCTGAGGTCCTATATGATTACAAGACCACCATTCAGTTAACTTAAAGCCTTAATGCCCCAAAACCATGTTCAGTTTTATCACTCAACCCTTTGTAACCCTTTCTCTTTTTTTGCCTATAACTTGGTTGAAAATATAGATTACCACACTATTTCAGTGTTAAATGTGCTGTTTTCAAAAGTGTGTGCAATGTTTGAGATGCTGGTTTGCACTACCTTTGACACGGACTGTCTTCAAGATCGAAACAGCGGCAGTATTTGAACCAGTAATCTCTCCCTCTTCCCCACGGCAGCGGCAGTGAGATGGGGCGGCGGATAGCTGTGATCGGGGCCGGAGCCACGGGGCTCACCTGCATTAAGAGCTGTTTGGACGAGGGGCTGGAGCCGGTCTGCTTCGAACGCAGCAAGGACATCGGGGGGCTCTGGAGGTTCAAGGTGAGAGGGTGCTTTTAATTCTTTCTGATTCTGCTTGTTCCTTTAAAGAGAGCCCATATCACAAAACCTCACGTCAACTCTGCAGAGTCTTTGTCCCACATGTAACAGGCAGTGTTGTGTGATGCACTGCTGTTACAGATTCTGTCCCGTCGATGAGAGGAGGTTAAAAGCTCTAAAGCCACGCATGCAGAGAAGCCTGGCTCTTTTGCATTGTGGTTAAGACACTTGCTTGCAGGGCGCTGGATCGCACACAGCCTCTGTCTTGTTACACACAGATGCTTTCATCAAGTCCAAAAAAACATGACCTGTACAAATGAGTTTCTTGCTGCCAGGGAATAATGTAAGCCTCGATTGTAAGTGGCTTGCACAAACGATGCATCGTGTGTCTAATTTAGGCTCCGGTTTGTCCAGGTAAGATCAAATTACTGTACAGGCTGGAATGCATCAGACTGCTAAGCAATGTGTCTCAGATAATTCCCTAGATTTCTCAAAGGCAGATGTTGAGTGTTTTTGAGCTGATTTTTCTCAAACTTTTTTTCAGCATTTCTTTGCTAATAGTCCCACACCCCTCATCCCCCCCCACCCCCAATCTTTCAAGCTCAAGCACGTTGAGATGTCCTGGTTTTGTTCAGCATTGTACAGGCAGGTTTTATTTGAATATGTTACAAGTATACGAGTTATCTGGGTTTTACAAACATATATACGTAGAGATCTTCTGTTTCGCTCATTCCACAGCTCATTAGGAGCCCAGTGTACCGTACAGTGTGTGAACAGCACACAGTTTGCACTACCCTTTCCAGTCAGCTGTATAATTGCGTCTCTCGTTTGCAGGAGGAAGCGGAGGCTGAGCGAGCCAGTATCTACCACTCGGTCATCATCAACACCTCCAAAGAGATGATGTGCTACAGCGACTTCCCCATTCCTGATCACTTTCCCAACTACATGCACAACTCCCGCATCCTGGAATACTTCCGCATGTACGCCCAGCACTTTGACCTGACGCGCCACGTTCGCTTCCAGGTCAGTGTGCGTTTCCCTTGCCCTGTCGCGCTCTGTGAAAACGACTGCACTGTGTAAATCTGCTTACTGACTGTTTCCTTTCCCGTGTGTGTGTCAGACCGCAGTGCGCAGTGTGAAGAAGCGTCTGGATTTCTCCCGCTCGGGACAGTGGGAGGTGGTGAGTGTGAGCAGTGCGGGGCAGGAGCAATCGGAAACCTTCGACGGGGTGATGGTCTGCACTGGACACCACACCCACCCCCACATGCCTCTGCACGACTTCCCAGGTAGGGACTCCCACACAAGTGCTGTGTGCAAGACGGGTAACATTGAGGGGCTGAACTGGACTCTGGGGTAACAGCAACATTGTCTATTGATAATGGGGTTAATGTACATTAATACAACAGTACACTGGCACCGGCATACATCAACAGGTCACTCTTTTACTCTATTTCAATTCTATTGCTTTGCATTTATATAGCACCTTTCATACCACCATAATAAAATACAAATATATATATATATATATATATATATATATATATATATATATATATAATTTAGTATTTAAACTAGTTTTTTTGTTTTCTCCCCAATTTAATAGTGTCCAATTATTTTTGTTTAAATTAGCTCACTGCTACCACCCCCACGCTAACTCGGGAACGGCAAAGACGAACACACGCTGTCCTCCGAAGCGTGTGCCGTCAGCCGACCACTTTTTTTTGCACTGCAAACTCACCACACAGCCACCCAGAGCTACAGCGTCGGAGGACAACGCAGCTCTGGGCAGCGTACAGGTAAGCCCGCAGGCGCCTGGCCAGACTACAGGGGTCGCTGGTGTGCGGTGAGCCGAGAACACCCTGGCCGACCTAACCCTCCCTCCCCCCGGGCGACGCTTGGCCAATTGTGTGCCGCCCCCTGGGAGCTCCAGTCCTCGGTCGGCAAAGGAATAGCCTGGACTCAAACCGACGACGTCCAGACTATAGGGAGCATCCTGCACTCTACGCGAGTGCTTTTACTGGATGCACCACTCGAGAGCCCCTTAAAAGCAAGTCTTTTAATCTTGACTTAAAGATATTGCCTAAGGCAGCATCACTAAATAGAAAAGGGCAATGAGTTCCACAATCTGGAGACCTGAATTTAAACACGCTTTCTTCACGCCCTCTAGGGATCGAGAAGTTCGGAGGGCAGTATTTCCACAGTCGGGATTACAAGAGTCCCCAAGAATTCCAGGGGAAGAGGGTCCTGGTGATTGGGATTGGGAATTCGGGAGGCGACATTGCTGTGGAGATGAGCGGAGTCGCAGAGCAGGTGGGCCCCAGCAATGTGCACAAATAAACAACCGAACAGAGACGTCGGTTTGTTTCTTCAGCTAGAGTTCAGAAGCACCATGACCAGCCCACGGTTCAAACGCTCTTCATGCACCCTTTAGAAAAGTGAGCCTAATGACAGAACACAGCTGAGTAACGAACGTTCAGAGAGTGTAAGTCAGGATCTCAATCCTCTGCAGGTGTTCTTGAGCACGAGGCGAGGCTCCTGGGTGCTGAGTCGTGTCTCAGATAACGGGTTCCCTGTCGATATGATGTACAACACACGCATCACGGCCCTGCTGAGGAAATACCTGCCTTCCAGCCTCCTGAACTGGATCGGGGAGAGGAAGATCAACACCCGCTTTGACCACAGTCTGTACGGACTCCAGCCCGAGCACAGGTAATATCCAGGCATGGCTCCTGAAGGTACCAGGTGAACAGTAAGACCCTGAAGAGATCACCACGTGTTTCCTCTCCCTCCCTCACAGGCTCTTCAGCCAGCATCCCATGGTGAACGACGATCTCCCAAACCGCATCCTCTCAGGGAGGGTTCAGGTCAAACCCAACGTGAGCGAGTTCAGGAGTGCGAGTGTGGTGTTCCAGGACGGGAGCGTGGAGGACAGAATCGACGTGGTGGTCTTCGCCACGGGATACACCTTCTCCTTCCCCTTCCTCGACGACTCTGTCCTCGCTGTGGCCGACAACCAGGTGTCTCTGTACAAGTACGTGTTCCCTCCTGCCTTGGAGCGCCCCACACTGGCTGTCATTGGACTCATCCAGCCTCTAGGAGCCATCATGCCCATCTCGGAGCTGCAGGCGCGGTGGGCAACGCGGGTCTTTGCAGGTAGGAGCCGGTGATTGAAGCTTGCAAATTAACAGTGGATTGCTGGGATGGGGTTGAGATGGGGTTTAGATGGTTGGAGGTTTTGGGCAAGACAGATGCACTGAACACTTTTAAAAAAATTAGAATTTTTTCTACATCTGTCTTGGCCTGAAATGTAATGGTGTGCAGTCAGTCCAAGTAAATGCTTAACACGACAGAATTTAGATTTTCTGTGCACATGTCATTGTCTTATAGTTGTGGAGTCGTATGACAGTTTTGGAATGAAGGTCCAAAGCAGCCATACCGAAATGGAAACAATAAAATCGTATTGCTGTCTTTTAACATGACATGGACTGCGTAATTCTATTACATTTGTTTCTTATCTTTAAATGAGCAGTCTATCTTTTGAAGTTTATTTAAAGATTTAGAGTATTCCAGATACATAGCTGTATATGTGCAAAGTCTTGGTTCAGTTAAAAAGCTCTACAAATATTACTGGTGAAGACTGCTTCACAAGGACAGCTGCCACGTTGATGAGGGAGGGAGACGGTACAGTAGCTGAGAGCTGTGGTGGTGGTGTGCAGCGGCAGGCTGGTGTCGGGGGGGGGGGGGGGGGGGGGGGTATTGTTTTACCCTGTCTCTGTTTTCTGTTCTCTTCTCAGAATTACAAAAGCTGCCACCGGAGAAAACTATGCTGAAGGACATTGAGAATAAGAAAAAGGCGATGGCCAAAAGGTACAGATACAAAAACATATCATCTGATATATATGTGTTATTTCATCTCGTGAGGGATAAAATAGTGAAAACTGGAGGCTGCACTGATGCTCTCTCGCCCTCAATGCAGGTACGTGCTGTCCCAGCGCCACACCATCCAGGTGGACTATATCCCCTACATGGATGAGCTGGCTGCACAGCTGGGCGTGCGCCCCAGGCTGGGCTGGCTGCTGCTCAGGGACATGAGGCTGGGTCTGCAGTTGCTGTTGGGACCCTGCACCCCATACCAGTACCGCCTCTGTGGGCCGGGGCAGTGGGCCGGGGCTCGCCGTGCCATCCTCACGCAGTGGGACCGCGTCGCCAAGCCGCTGAGAACACGTGTGCTCCCGGAAACACCCCGCCCCTCCACGGTGCCTCTGCTGCTCAAACTGTCTGCTGCCTGCCTGCTGTGCACTGCAGCTTCCCTTTACATCCACCGCTACCCTCCCCTCTTTATCCAGAACCCTCCCCCCTTTATCCAGAGATTTGTACCCAACTTAGGGTGACCAGATGTCCTGGTTTTACAGGGACCATCCCCTTTTCCCATCAAATGTCCCAGTGTCCTGAGATTTTTCTAGTTTGCAAAGGAGCCAGATAGCGCTCCTTGCGTTAATTACATAAATAGTCAGCAATCATATTAATGTGTCATGAATAATATTTTTCATATAGGTTAGTGTACTAAATTAAAAATGTGCAAAAGCAGCAGTAAAAACAGCAATCCATATGATTAGAACATGTAGTTCAACATGGCCAGGAGCTGGAAAGGGAAGGTGCCGTGGTTGTGCAGCAGACAGAGCTCGTTGTTTTTTTTTATTTTACTGTGAAAACAGTAACAGTGATAAAAGCACTATATTCAAATAAGAAGCATGCTTTAAAAAAGTGTCGTTTTATAACTATTCTTAATCTATGTGCCCCGGTCCTGAGCTTTGGAAATCTGGGGACTCTTACCCAGCTAGGCAGAAAATGCAATTCAGAACTTTCCATTGTCTGCTTCAGTTACCGTCCCCGTTACCTCACCCTGACCCGGGACTTTGGTGACCATCAGCTGTATTTTGAATTAACAAAGAGAAATTGCCAACATGACAACATGTTGTAAAAGGTGTCACATTTTGTAATTGGTGTTTTGTTATAAATTTGAATAAATGATTATATTTAACCTCAATCATATTGCTGTGAAAATCTCATTGTTGGTGGGTAGTTTGTTGTTTGGGTAATTGGAAAACTTCCCTTTAAACTAACTGCTATTAATTCATGAGAAAAGGGTGTCTAAAAATAATTTAATGAAGATGTAATAATCCTGAATTATATGATTGCACGTATACGTTAGCCAACTATACACAAGATGAAATATTTAACCAGGTATTGTAACGCAGATGCCTGGAATACAAGATTATAATAAATACAGTAGAGAGCGACACCTAGTGGCGAGCCTGGCGCCTCCAGTCTGCCGAGACCGGAGCTGAGAAGCAGGATCATCTAGGCAAGACTGCACAGAGGGGAGGGGGCTGTTAGTGCACGTTACAGTAACCCACAGTGAGACACTGAATTGCTGTCCTTGTTTTGAGTGACACATTGCGAGGGAGGGCTTATTGAAGAACCTTTTTGTAAAATGTGTTTAAAAGTGGAGTGGTCTGGTGCATTCTGGGAGCCAGTTACAATAAGTGTGGGCTGTGACAATGTACAGATACATCTGTCACAGTCCTACCTAAGAGCCAGCCCTAACCATTCTCCTAGAACCCGAACACAAAACCTTAACCATTCTCCTAGACCCGAACCCAAACCATTCTCCTAGAACCCGAACCCAAACCCTAACCATTCTCCTAGACCCGAACCCAAACCCTAACCATTCTCCTAGACCCGAACCCAAACCCTAACCATTCTCCTAGACCCGAACCCAAACCCTAACCATTCTCCTAGACCCGAACCCAAACCCTAACCATTCTCCTAGACCCAAACCCAAACCATTCTCCTAGACCCAAACCCAAACCCAAACCATTCTCCTAGACCCAAACCCAAACCATTCTCCTAGACCCAAACCCAAACCCAAACCATTCTCCTAGAACCCGAACCCTAACCATTCTCCTAGAACCCGAACCCGAACCCATACCCTAACCATTCTCCAAGACCCGAACCCAAACCATTCTCCTAGACCCAAACCCAAACCCAAACCATTCTCCTAGAACCCGAACCCTAACCATTCTCCTAGAACCCGAACCCAAACCATTCTCCTAGAACCCGAACCCTAACCATTCTCCTAGAACCCGAACCCGAACCCATACCCTAACCATTCTCCAAGACCCGAACCCAACCCCTAACCATTCTCCTAGACCCGAACCCAAACCCTAACCATTCTCCTAGACCCGAACCCAAACCCTAACCATTCTCCTAGACCCGAACCCAAACCCTAACCATTCTCCTAGACCCAAACCCAAACCATTCTCCTAGACCCAAACCCAAACCATTCTCCTAGAACCCGAACCCTAACCATTCTCCTAGAACCCGAACCCGAACCCATACCCTAACCATTCTCCAAGACCCGAACCCAAACCATTCTCCTAGACCCAAACCCAAACCCAAACCATTCTCCTAGAACCCGAACCCTAACCATTCTCCTAGAACCCGAACCCATACCCTAACCATTCTCCAAGACCCGAACCCCTAACCATTCTCCTAGACCCAAACCCTAACCATTCTCCTAGACCCAAACCCAAACCCAAACCATTCTCCTAGACCCAAACCCAAACCATTCTCCTAGACCCAAACCCAAACCCAAACCATTCTCCTAGAACCCGAACCCAACCCCTAACCATTCTCCTAGACCCAAACCCAAACCCTAACCATTCTCCTAGACCCGAACCCAAACCATTCTCCTAGACCCAAACCATTCTCCTAGAACCCGAACCCTAACCATTCTCCTAGAACCCGAACCCGAACCCATACCCTAACCATTCTCCAAGACCCGAACCCAACCCCTAACCATTCTCCTAGACCCGAACCCAACCCCTAACCATTCTCCTAGACCCGAACCCAAACCCTAACCATTCTCCTAGACCCGAACCCAAACCCTAACCATTCTCCTAGAACCCGAACCCAAACCCTAACCATTCTCCTAGACCCGAACCCAAACCCTAACCATTCTCCTAGACCCGAACCCAAACCCAAACCATTCTCCTAGAACCTGAACCCAAACCCTAACCATTCTCCTAGAACCCGAACCCAAACCCTAACCATTCTCCTAGAACCCGAACCCTAACCATTCTCCTAGACCCGAACCCGAACCCTAACCATTCTCCTAGAACCCGAACATAAACCCTAACCGAGTTGAGATCATATAAAAGTGCTGAAAGCCTTTTAGTTCGCTGCAATTCACTCAAAGATTCTTAAACAGGAATGCAAATGAGTGTCTATCACCACTCTCAGTGATGCCTGCAGAGTTTCACTCCCATGAAGAATGTGGACAGCAAAGCAGAGAACTTCTTACATTGGGAAACGTTCCTTTGGTTTGTTGTCATAATACATTACGCGCTAATGTATTTCTACATTAAAATAAACAAAAAGGCTCAAATTATCCCTCAAAAACCAAAGATTAAATTAAGTTAAACTTACCTAGGTATGCTGGTATTAATAACTGAAGATTATTTTTTTTTTAATTAATTCATTAAATCTCAGGCGGCGACTTCACTGTCTTGAGCTGTTTCGGAGTCTGAGGTAACTAACTGACGCGCGACCGTTAAAGAAGCCGCCGCTGCACGAGGACTGCTAGCTCGCGCATGGAAACACAGCAGCAGCCTCTCCGCGTGCTCGTTCTTATATTATTAAACATTATAAATCGTGCATCCTCCCTCAACCACACAAAGCACTGGATTCACGAAGACACTGGACTTGTTTTTTGTACTATTCATGCTGTATGATTTCCGTACCTCCCCGCCCTTTGTTGCACTTATACAGTGTGTCGTGCAAGTTCAGTCAAATGCAATGAAGTAGTAACACTGTTGTAAGGTATCACAAGCACGAAGGTACAAATGCTTTGAGATGCGTGTGTTTTATTAATGGTATTACGGTTTAAAAAGCAAACACACTGGTATTGCATTGTAAAAGCTGAAGCACGACCTCAAGCACACATCTCCAGCAAATCAACCCATCCAAACACTGGTACTATGTCACATTACGCGCTAATGTATTATTTCCCCATCCGATTGCACGAAAGGCGGGATTTCCGTGTGACGCGATGACGTAGCGCGTCTCTGGATTGGCGGCCTGCCATCTTTGATTCTGCTATAGGCCGCAGCGGGAGCCGCTCGGTCTCTCCGAAAGAAATAAAGAAATCATAATAATAAAGTGAAGGAAAGAAAAGAACGAAACAAAGACACGTCTCGAGAAGGAGAGGATTACCGAGCGCTTCACCTCGACAGAGAAAGGGGGAGACATTGATAAAGAGGGCGGCTGAGGAGACACTGCAGTCACATTTGTAATTCGTGCCCCTTCACTCACACTCCCTCCCAATCACAAAAAGAAAGAAACAAAGACAGACTGAGGGGTGACACCTGCCTGGACTGGGGGAGACTTCACCACGCCGAGCGGGACAAGAAGAGGAGAGGGACCGGCAGAGAGAGGTAGCGGGCTGGGATAGGGCGGGGAGACGCGAGAAACACTCAGACACACACACACACACACACAGAGACACACAGAGACACACACAGTGATGGAGACTTGCCATCATCTGCGCAGAGGAGGAAAGGGGACCGTGTGGATGGACGTGGTATTATTCTTTATCGTCGTGTGGGACGAGAGAGATGGTACACACTGGCTTAGAGAGAGAGACAGAAGGGAGGGTTGGGGTGGTGTGGGTTTGGTACCGGGCCGTGGCCATGTTGTCTAATGGTGTTTTTATTGTGACCCACCTGCTGTCTGGTCTTCACCAAACGGGGGGGCCCTGTGTGATTATCTGTACTATACCGATAGCGAGGTAGCTACCGCCGCGGAACTTCGCTGGTCTATCTGCCCGGTGCTGCACACAAAGGCGAGTTTGTAATAGTCTTTGCTTGGTCACTGCATCGTTTGTCTGAAGTGGTATTTTATCCTGAGCAAATACATCGATTTTTTTTTTTGGTCTCGCCACCATCAGCGTGCTAAATTGTAGTTATTCGCTTTTGGTCGCTATGCTACTGGCGTAATAATGATTAAACTGTGCTCACTTGTATTAGTACGGACTGTGTGTCTGTGCGTGTCGTGAGAACTGGACACGCCGGCCTCGACTGGCGTTTATTTCAGGCCCGGCCGCAGGTGTGTGTCTGCGTTTCCCTGGCGTGTGTGTGTGTGTGAGAGGTGTGTGTGTGTCTGAGAGGTGTGTGTGTGTGTGTGTGAGAGGTGTGTGTGTGTGTGTGTGTGTGAGAGGTGTGTGTGTGTGTGAGAGGTGTGTGAGAGGTGTGTGTGTGTGTGTGTGTGTGTGAGAGGTGTGTGTGTGTGTGTGTGAGAGGTGTGTGTGTGTGTGTGTGAGAGGTGTGTGTGTGTGTGTGTGAGAGAGGTGTGTGTGTGTCTGAGAGGTGTGTGTGTGTGTGTGTGAGAGAGGTGTGTGTGTCTGAGAGGTGTGTGTGTGTGAGAGGTGTGTGTGTGTCTGAGAGGTGTGTGTGTGTGTGTGTGAGAGAGGTGTGTGTGTCTGAGAGGTGTGTGTGTGTGAGAGGTGTGTGTGTGTGTGAGAGGTGTGTGTGTGTGTGAGAGGTGTGTGTGTGTCTGAGAGGTGTGTGTGTGTGTGTGTGTGAGAGGTGTGTGTGTCTGAGAGGTGTGTGTGTGTGAGAGGTGTGTGTGTGTGTGAGAGGTGTGTGTGTGTGTGAGAGGTGTGTGTGTGTCTGAGAGGTGTGTGTGTGTGTGTGTGAGAGGTGTGTGTGTGTGAGAGGTGTGTGTGTGTGAGAGGTGTGTGTGTGTGTGTGTGAGAGGTGTGTGTGTGTGTGTGTGAGAGGTGTGTGTGTGTGTGTGAGAGAGGTGTGTGTGTGTCTGAGAGGTGTGTGTGTGTGTGTGTGAGAGAGGTGTGTGTGTCTGAGAGGTGTGTGTGTGTGTGTGTGAGAGGTGTGTGTGTGTGTGTGAGAGGTGTGTGTGTGTGTGTGTGAGAGAGGTGTGTGTGTGTCTGAGAGGTGTGTGTGTGTGTGTGTGAGAGAGGTGTGTGTGTCTGAGAGGTGTGTGTGTGAGAGAGGTGTGTGTGTGAGAGGTGTGTGTGTGTGTGTGTGAGAGGTGTGTGTGTGTGTGTGTGTGTGAGAGGTGTGTGTGTGTGTGAGAGAGGTGTGTGTGTGTGTGTGTGAGAGGTGTGTGTGTGTGTGTGTGAGAGAGGTGTGTGTGTGTGTGTGTGAGAGGTGTGTGTGTGTGTGAGAGGTGTGTGTGAGAGGTGTGTGTGTGTGTGTGTGAGAGGTGTGTGTGTGTGTGTGTGAGAGAGGTGTGTGTGTCTGAGAGGTGTGTGTGTGAGAGAGGTGTGTGTGTGTCTGAGAGGTGTGTGTGTGTGTGTGTGAGAGAGGTGTGTGTGTGTGTGTGTGTGAGAGGTGTGTGTGTGTGAGAGGTGTGTGTGTGTGTGTGTGAGAGGTGTGTGTGTGTCTGAGAGGTGTGTGTGTGAGAGGTGTGTGTGTGTGTGTGTGAGAGGTGTGTGTGTGTGTGTGTGAGAGAGGTGTGTGTGTCTGAGAGGTGTGTGTGTGAGAGAGGTGTGTGTGTGTGAGAGGTGTGTGTGTGTGTGTGTGAGAGGTGTGTGTGTGTGTGTGTGTGAGAGGTGTGTGTGTGTGTGTGTGAGAGGTGTGTGTGTGTGTGTGTGAGAGGTGTGTGTGTGTGTGAGAGGTGTGTGTGTGTGTGTGTGAGAGAGGTGTGTGTGTGTGTGTGTGAGAGGTGTGTGTGTGTGTGAGAGGTGTGTGTGAGAGGTGTGTGTGTGTGTGTGTGTGAGAGGTGTGTGTGTGTGTGTGTGAGAGGTGTGTGTGTGTGTGTGTGTGAGAGAGGTGTGTGTGTGTGTGTGAGAGAGGTGTGTGTGTGTGTGTGAGAGGTGTGTGAGAGGTGTGTGTGAGAGAGGTGTGTGTGAGGTGTGTGAGGTGTGTGTGTGTGTGTGTGTGTGTGTGTGAGTGAGGTGTGTGTGTGAGAGGTGTGAGGTGTGTGAGGTGTGTGTGTGTGTGTGTGTGTGTGTGGTGTGTGTGTGTCTGTGTGGTGTGTGAGGTGTGTGTGTGTGAGGTGTGTTTGTTTGTGTGTCTGTGAGAGGTGTGTGTGAGAGGTGTGTGTGTGGGGGGGGGGTTGTGTGTGTGGGTGTGAGGTGTGTGTGTGTGTTAGTTTTTACTTTCACTATCCCGGTGCTGTGGTTCCCTCTACACCATGTTGTTATCGGCGCTACACTGTTCCGAAGCTCCGTGTGAGTAACACACGCTGGATTTATGCTCGGCGAGTCGTGACATTACCTCTGCTCGTTTCCTCAAACGCGTGGCATGTGGAGTAGAACAGTACGTAAACATATTATTCCTACGTAGAGAAAGAAAGCTTTTAAAGAAGCATAACGTTTAGTTACAGCAGGGGTGGAAATAAGGATCCCTTTGCGTAGTTTATTAAGACACAGCTGAGCGTGTTGCCTCAGACAGGGTGGCTCATCAAGCTCTTTATAAAACTTGCAATGGGTGACGCTGAGCTGCTGTGGGGAGTGGGGTGGGTGGGTTACTTTACGTTTTGAAGTACTAATATGTGGGACAAATGTCTTTGGTCCGGTACTGTTCTTTATAGAACCTGCCGTTTATTAAGGTGAAATAGAAACAACAAGAATGCATGTGCATAGACAGACTGCAGTGTAATCCCTGTCCGAATGCCAGCTTTTCCTTGTGTAGATGTATAGATAAATACAAAAACACACCCGCATTTCCATGCCTACCTGGCTTTAGAAACACATGTAGGGTGGCTTCATCACATCACATGGGCTTCTTTACTTTCACACATCATCACCCTGCCCTCCTCCCCCCTCGGGGACTCCAGAAACCCTAACCCTCCCCCCTCGGGGACTCCAGAAACCCTAACCCTCCCCCCTCGGGGACTCCAGAAACCCTAACCCTCCCCCCTCGGGGACTCCAGAAACCCTAACCCTCCCCCCTCGGGGACTCCAGAAACCCTAACCCTCCCCCCTCGGGGACTCCAGAAACCCTAACCCTCCCCCCTCGGGGACTCCAGAAACCCTAACCCTCCCCCCTCGGGGACTCCAGAAACCCTAACCCTCCCCCCTCGGGGACTCCAGAAACCCTAACCCTCCCCCCTCGGGGACTCCAGAAACCCTAACCCTCCCCCCTCGGGGACTCCAGAAACCCTAACCCTCCCCCCTCAGGGACTCCAGAAACCCTAACCCTCCCCCCTCGGGGACTCCAGAAACCCTAACCCTCCCCCCTCGGGGACTCCAGAAACCCTAACCCTCCCCCCTCGGGGACTCCAGAAACCCTAACCCTCCCCCCTCGGGGACTCCAGAAACCCTAACCCTCCCCCCTCAGGGGCAACAGTAAATCTCCTCCTCCTCCCTCCCCCCTCAGGGACTCCAGAAACCCTAACCCTCCCCCCTCAGGGGCAACAGTAAATCTCCTCCTCCTCCCTCCCCCCTCCGGGACAACAGGGACTCCAGTATTGCCCTCTATGCCAGATGTGGAGGGGTCGTCTAATTGGTGTAATAGTTAAGGAGACCCCCCCCCCCACACACACACACACCTGACAGGCAGACGGCTAAAGCGGACTGTCTAGATAAAACAGTTAACAGAATCCTGTAAGTAATAATTGAATTGAAAGGCACGCTTCGTCCCAAGACTTCTGTGGTGTTTAAATGAGGCCTTTTTAAATGAGCTTGGGTTAAAGCAAGTTCAATCAGCGCTTTGAGGGTTAATCCAGTGTGGGGACAGCAGCAGCCAGTGTGTGTGGTTTGAGTTGTTCTGCTCTGTTAGCTAGCAGGAGCTAGTTAGTACAGCAATTCACTGACTGTCTTCTTTGCATTGTCTCATTACATGGTACTGTTCTGTACTTGTAATCCACCATGAATGAAAAACTTTTAAATGCATTTTTTGTATCGTTGGTATGAATAAATATACATACAAGATGTGCCTGTCGACACAACAGTCATTGGTGATGTTTTGATCTTGACTGCCCAGGATTAGAATCTGGTAACTGGTGTTGTCAGTGCCTGTGCTACAGTACAGCAGTTATCTGAATTATTCTTTCACTGGGATTCCCAATCCAGTTCTCCTGCAGTCAGTTTGGATAAACGTGCCAGCCTGTCAAGCCCCATGTCTCACTTTTTATTACAGACACTGTTGTATTTTGAAATGATTATTTAGACTGAAACACTTCAGTCACAGTCGCTATAACTACAGGGCCCCTCTGGTAGTGAACAGTGTGTGTTATAATTACAAAGTGCTTTCAGTTGACATGCTAGTCTGTTTTTGATATAGTATATGACCATCCAGGTGTTAACATACTGGCTCCATAGTGCAGCTGTAAGTGACTGTGATTCTACTACAGCAAATTCACAGAGTTCCAATACATGTGCCTGAAAACACAGCCTTCTGATCCCTCCAGCACTGTCCCCTGCACCTCAATACTGAGCTCCAGTGTAAACGTGTAGGCTTAAACCAGAGCGTGGTAGACAGTGTCCTTCTTCCAGCACTGTCCCCTGCACCTCAATACTGAGCTCCAGTGTAAACGTGTAGGCTTAAACCAGAGCGTGGTAGACAGTGTCCTTCCTCCAGCACTGTCCCCTGCACCTCAATACTGAGCTCCAGTGTAAACGTGTAGGCTTAAACCAGAGCGTGGTAGACAGTGTCCTTCCTCCAGCACTGTCCCCTGCACCTCAATACTGAGCTCCAGTGTAAACGTGTAGGTTCAAACCAGTGCGGTCATGGTGTGAGTTAAGGAGAGTCTGTATAGAAGTTATAAGTGCGCCATGTGCTTCATTCTAGACAGTGGCCTTCCTCCTGCACTAGTAGGAGCTGTAGCCATAGCAACCGGTAATGGTCTGCTGGGTTCATTTCATTTTGCTTTTACAGGAAGGTTTCAGCGAATCTGTGGCTGGATCTGTTTCACTTCGCTGTAAATTAAACGATTAATAGAGTGAACCTTTTGTGTGTGAAGTGAATGTCTGTTTACTGTCAGACACAACTTCAATAAAAAAAAAAAAAAAAAAAAAAAAAAAACGCTTTGTATTTATTTCAAAGGTTGTATTTGTTTTCAAACGGTAGGGAGCCTTCTCAGTGAGGCGTGAGGGCTTGCTGTCTCTGTGCTGTAGAGGAGAGGTCTCAGTGAGGAGAGAGGGCTTGCTGTCTCTGTGCTGCAGAGGAGAGGTCTCGGTGAGGAGTGAGGGCTTGCTGTCTTTGCTGCAGAGGAGAGGTCTCAGTGAGGCGTGTAGGGCTTGTCTCTGTGCTGCAGAGGAGAGGTCTCGGTGAGGAGTGAGTAAGCCTTGCTGTCTGTAGCTGCAGAGGAGAGGTCTCAGTGAGGAGTGAGGGCTTGCTGTCTCTGGCTGTAGAGGAGAGGTCTCAGTGAGGAGTGAGGGCTTGCTGTCTCTCTGGCTGTAGAGGAGAGGTCTCAGTGAGGAGTGAGGGCTTGCTGTCTCTGGCTGTAGAGGAGAGGTCTCAGTGAGGAGTGAGGGCTTGCTGTCTCTGGCTGTAGAGGAGAGGTCTCGGTGAGGAGTGAGGGCTTGCTGTCTCTCTGGCTGTAGAGGAGAGGTCTCGGTGAGGAGTGAGGGCTTGCTGTCTCTCTGGCTGTAGAGGAGAGGTCTCAGTGAGGAGTGAGGGCTTGCTGTCTCTGTGCTGTAGAGGAGAGGTCTCGGTGAGGAGTGAGGGCTTGCTGTCTCTGTGCTGTAGAGGAGAGGTCTCGGTGAGGAGTGAGGGCTTGCTGTCTCTCTGGCTGCAGAGGAGAGGTCTCGGTGAGGAGAGAGGGCTTGCTGTCTCTCTGGCTGTAGAGGAGAGGTCTCGGTGAGGAGAGAGGGCTTGCTGTCTCTCTGGCTGTAGAGGAGGGTCTCAGTGAGGAGTGAGGGCTTGCTGTCTCTGTGCTGTAGAGGAGAGGTCTCAGTGAGGAGAGAGGGCTTGCTGTCTCTGGCTGTAGAGGAGAGGTCTCGGTGAGGAGTGAGGGCTTGTTGTCTCTCTGGCTGCAGAGGAGAGGTCTCGGTGAGGAGTGAGGGCTTGCTGTCTCTGTGCTGCAGAGGAGAGGTCTCAGTGAGGAGTGAGGGCTTGTCTGTGCTGCAGAGGAGAGGTCTCAGTGAGGAGTGAGGGCTTGCTGTCTCTGTGCTGTAGAGGAGAGGTCTCAGTGAGGAGTGAGGGCTTGCTGTCTCTCTGGCTGCAGTGACGTGGTAGACAGACTGACCTGACTGACCGCCCTGCCTCCTCCTCTGTCCTGTTCCCAGGAGGCTGGTTCTGCGGGTGAGGCCGGAGGTACCAGACTCAATGAGTTGCCATCGACATGTCCGAGAAGTCAGGCCAGAGCGCAAAGGCAAAGGATGGGAAGACCAAGTACGCGAGCCTCAGCCTCTTTAACACGTACAAGGGAAAGCCGCTGGAGACCCAGAAGACTGCAGGTCAGTACTGCACACGCTGCTCTGCTATAATATACTGTACTGTATTGACTGTGAGGGTCACTGGCTAGGGCTCGCACTGGTTAACTGTGGGGCCATCCTACTGACCAGTGCTGTCCTGTACTGACCGTCCTCTCCCAGGGAATGTCTTCATGATCACAGGGCTGGAAATAAGACTCCTATTGGACAGCAGTTTCACCCGTTCCAGGTTTTACTAGGAGCTTGGTCAGCCCCAGTGTATCAGTAACAAGATCAGATGTGTCTCATTAAACTCATAGTAAAACCAGGAATGGATTAACCTGCTATGCAAGTGGAGTCTTGTTTCCATCCTTGTATATGCAGAGTTGGTTCTGCAGGTAATTTTGTAGTAATTGAAAGGCAGGTTTGTTGTGCTGACTCTGTTCGGATCCCCCTCTCTTCATAGTGGCTGCCAGGCATGGGCTCCAGAGCCTGGGCAAGGTGGCCTCCAACCGGCGCATGCCACCTCCAGCCAACCTGCCGAGCCTGAAAGCCGAGAACAAGGGGAATGATCCCAACGTGAATATCGTTCCCAAGGACGGGAGCGGCTGGGCGTCGCGGCAAGACCAGCCCGGGGAGGAGCGGTAAGGGGGGCATGGGGTCCTGGGGGTCCTTCACTGCTTCACCCATCACTGCCAATGTGTCCATCAGGGACCAGCACCTTAGCATTGGATACCAATAAATGAAGTCATATTTTATTAAATATTTAAACTGGGTATGAAATTAATTTAGCTGTGTGTGTACTGAACAACCTGTAGCAATAACAGGATACAACATGTATTGCTTAAATAAAGATATCTATCTGTCGAGATACATATATATAGATAGATATATATAACACGTCATCATTTTAGATCCTTATATGAAACAGTGGCACTTTCTAAGCGGGCTTATTTTATTGCTGTTGTGTTTAAAGCCCTGTTCTAAAAGGCTGTGTCTCTGTCTGTGTTCCAGGCCCCCGGAGATACCCACACCCCCTCCCAAACCAGGGCCCCCAGCCCCCCAGGAGATAGCCAGTGGGGCCAGCCGGTCCTGGGGCAGCAGTAAGCAGGCGGGGCAGGGAGATGGTAGGTTACTGCTCGCAACCACAGAACAGAGTGTAGGGTGAAGCCTGAGTGTGGGGCTGCACCTGCAATACCTCTACAAGAGGACTGTAACAGAGTTTACTTCATACAATGAACCGCCACACAGACGTGTGTGTGTGTAGTGCAGGTATATGTTGTATATAATCTTGGAAGTGGTATAGCTCGAAGTTATAAAAGTATATGTTAATTAAAACGCATTCCATTTATATTAGAGAAATTGTCTTGAATTGAGAATCCCTAAATGATGATTTCTTCTAACTTTCTTCTGTCCGTTCCCTCACATGGTCTGCCTGGAGTTGTGAGAGGTGTATTTTTGTAAACTCTCAGCAGCAAAGCACTGTAGTAGCAGCAGGAGCAGAAGCGTGGCTTTTTGACTCAAGCAAACCAAGCAGGTTTTAGCAGCCAGAACAAAAAGGAAAATGTTGATAAACAGGACTGAAGTGCACAGGATGCCAGCGATCAGTCACCAACATGTAACCAATCAGTGTGTTTCAATCAACAGAAGCTGCTTTCATCAAAAACCAAACCACCCCAATGACTAGTTAAATGTTAGTTTGGGGCAGCAGTGTGGCGTAGTGGTTAGGGCTCTGGACTCTTGACCGGATGGTTGTGGGTTCAATCCCCAGTGGGGGACACTGCTGCTGTACCCTTGAGCAAGGTACTTTACCTAGATTGCTCCAGTAAAAACCCAACTGTATAAATGGGTAATTGTATGTAAAATAATGTGATATCTTGTAACAATTGTAAGTCGCCCTGGATAAGGGCGTCTGCTAAGAAATAAATAATAATAATAATAATAATTAGTTTAGGTTATTACCAAACCTCTCCTCCTCTGCTACGGCACTACAAATTGAATTAGACCTTTCTGATGCAGGTGGCCCCCGGATAAACAGCCACTTCCAGCAGGAGTTTCCCAGTCTGCAGGCAGCAGGGGAGCCGGAGAAACCCGGATCGGACAAGGAGCAGCCAGAGGAGCCCTACGGACCGGGGCCCAGCCTGCGACCCCAGAGTGCGTCTCAGTGACCACACTGCTGTATAGAGAGCTTGAACACACAGCCAGCTCAGTGACCACACTGCTGTATAGAGAGCTTGAACACACAGCCAGCTCAGTGACCACACTGCTGTATAGAGAGCTTGAACACACAGCCAGCTCAGTGACCACACTGCTGTATAGAGAGCTTGAACACACAGCCAGCTCAGTGACCACACTGCTGTATAGAGAGCTTGAACACACAGCCAGCTCAGTGACCACACTGCTGTATAGAGAGCTTGAACACACAGTCAGCTCAGTGACCACACTGCTGTATAGAGAGCTTGAACACACAGCCAGCTCAGTGACCACACTGCTGTATAGAGAGCTTGAACACACAGTCAGCTCAGTGACCACACTGCTGTATAGAGAGCTTGAACACACAGCCAGCTCAGTGACCACACTGCTGTATAGAGAGCTTGAACACACAGCCAGCTCAGTGACCACACTGCTGTATAGAGAGCTTAAGGACAGCAACTAATTGCTCCCAGTCTGATGCAAACAGTCCCTCCCTGTCTATCTGCCCAAATACCTCTAAAGCTTAAAATGGGTGCTTGCATTCCTGCGGAGCACACTGTCTCTGTATGTGCCTGTCTGTCTGTGTAACCCTCGCAGTGTACTTGCAGTGCGCCTCCCTGACCCTGCTGCTGCTGCTGCTGCTCTTGTCTCTGCAGATGTTGGCAGCTGGAGGGAGGGCGGTGGAAGGAACCTGAGCATGGCCGGCTCCGAGCCTGACGTCGGAGCCCCTTTGGCGGAGGAGGGAGGCAGCAGCACCCCCTCTCCCACCCTGGAGCAAACCGAGCCCTGCAGGGCAGCGAGCGAGCAGCGGGAGGTGAAGAGGGAGAGGCTCCCCTACGGCACCCAGCCTCCTCTGCAGGGGCTCAGTCAGGTCAAACTCAACGGGGGGCAGCCGCTGCCGTCGGGAGTGCCTCCACAGTTCCACCCCCAGTTCAGAGGCATCATGCCCCCCTATGTGAGTACAGCGAGGGGACCGGGGGCTTCCAGGGGTACACGCTACTGGAGTTCCTGTGGATAGGGACGTTGAGTCCAGGCGTTCTCCGAATGTTAAACGTTTAGGATTGTCTAAGTATTATCAGAAATGTTCACATGGAATATAGATGAGAGCCTTTGTCCAGTCGTAGTAACTGTACTGTAAGGTGTGATAGGAAACGTTTACTCTGTTAGGTGGCTTAGCAAAATGGCTCGGCTTCTCTTTGTTTTTGTTTTCTTTAGTTGTAGACACTTGTAGTTTGAAGACACTGGCCCATTGGAGGTCTAAACATCTGGGATGGAAAGACGACTCCTATTGCATGGCAGTTTCACCCATTCCAGGTTTTACTATGAGCTTCAATAGCCACAGTGTGTATAGGTAACAAGCTCAGGTGTTTCTCATTAAACTCGTAGTAAAACCAGGAATGGATCAAACTGCTATGCAATGGGAGTCTTATTTCCATCCCTGGAAAGTGGTGGCGGAGTTAGGAAAGAAATTGTAAAATGTAATTCGGTTATTACTGAAACACAGAATAAATTGAGGGGCTTTTGGGTCAAATCGGATGCTAAATACAGATAATGTGTCAAATAGTAATGGAGCTGTTTTTCTCTCCACCCCTAGATGTTCCACGCCTGTCCCCGCATGCCCTTTCCACCGATGCAGGGCCCTTGCAGGTACCCGCTCCCTCCACAAGAAGCTGGGAAGTAAGTTCTCTCTTTCTATATTCCCTCTGTGGCTGAACCATGCATCTCTGGTCCAGTACCGTTCTACTGGACGGCTGGAGTTGAGGACCTTTTAAGGAACGCTTTCAAATTATTATTTATTTTTTTCTCTCCCTCCCTCCACGTCTGAAGAGGCCCCAGGGCTGCCGGTCGGCCCCCACAGTCGTGGCCCCAGGACGGGGTGGACAGGCCCTCCATCATCAGTGCCACGGAGCTCAAGGAGCTGGACGTTCTGGACACAGATGTGGATGAGGGCTGGGCTGGTAAGCGTGGGGCCTTCAGAGATGGACCGATTGTTTTTAAGTCTTGATTACCTTACACTACAGCAACACCTTTACTCTTGTAAGCTCTCTTCCTGCCGTGGCATCCCGCAGCGTGTGGTGGTTATTGTAACCGTATAAGCATGTTAAACAGATATGCCTTACATTTTGAAAATGAGGTTTTACAGCAATTTCTGATTGCTTGTGCGTTTGGCACAGCAGTTTCATCGTTCCAGGTTTTAATAGGTAGCCCCAGTGTATGGGTACCAAGGTCAGGTATAGTACTGTACAGTGTATTGGAGCAGTATGTATAAACTCAAGTCTTTACAGCCCAGTTTGACAGACTCAGTCAGTGTTGTGCACAGAGTTGAGTTTTCTCCGTGACTAAATCAGGCATGTGTTTGTGCTGCATGGTCAGGAGCCCAGATGGAGGTGGATTACACCGAGAAGCTCAACTTCAGTGATGATGAGGAGAACCAGGCCAACAAAGACAAGGGAGACAACTGGTGAGTGTCTGTGTCTGTCTCTCGCTCCCTCTCTGTGAGTGTTAGTGTTCATTAGCCCCTCCTTCACACCCTCTATGTTAGTCTCAGTGTTCAGTAGCCCCCCACTCTCTCTCTCTCTCTCTCTCTCTCTCTCTCTCTCTCTGTGTTTCTCTCTCTCTCACTGTTTCTCTGTGTCTGTCTCTCACTTTTTCTGTTTCTCACCGTTTCTCTTTGTCTGTCTCTCTCCTCTCCTCTCTCTCTCTCTCTCTCTCCTCTCTCTCTCTCGCTCTCTCTCTGCGGTCAGCGACGGTCCACTGTACCCCTCTAACTCCCCCCTCCGTCCGTCTCTCCCTTCCTTTCTTCCTCTCTCTGCAGGGAGTGGATGCGTGCTCGGAGTTCGCAGTGCACCGAGGGGTGGAAGGAGGGAGAGGGGTCCTGGGGCGAGAATGCTGCTCCCACACCCCGTTCACCCAACAGCAGGGGGCAGCACAGCAAGACCAGCCAGCCCCCGGAGTACCAGGTGAGACACACAGTACCCCTCACACCTCTGTTCTTAGTTACATTTATAACTTTTGCATAGTTCCTTCTTGCTTGTTAGTCACATCAGGCACAGGTTAATAGATAATTGGATAATAATAAAAACAATTTGCCAGAATGATATAATAAGAGATGGGTGTCAGGCAGGCAGGCAGGCCATGTCCAAGACAGACTGAGCCTGTGGCTGGAACTAGATTGTAGTATTCTGTGGTTTTCAGGAGAGGAGGCAGACAGCACTGCCCTCTTCAGCAGCTCACCAGACAGTCGGAGCTCATGGTGGGGCAGCTTGTACACGTCCTATGGGAAGTGTTTTGTGCTTTCTAAACTGTGCCGTGTAGTTTAACAGGAATCGGGGGGCCCAATGAAAGTGAATGGCATGGAGATTCATTACATTGTGTTGGAGGAGGAAGAGGTGGGTTAGAATGAAAGTTTTAAAGAGTAAGGTGCTTTTGTCACACAGTCACCAGGTCTGAGTAGAGTGATGAAGCAGATTACTGTTTTAATAATGAAGTGCTTCTGTCTTTCTCCGTCTCTCCCCTTCCCAGGCACAGTCTGCAGGCCGCCCCCCAGCAGCAGCAGCAGGACCTGGAGCACCGTCCCGGGGGAAGCAGCAGCCGGTGACAGGGGCCCCTGAGTCTGAGGACTCGGAGGCCTGGCGGCTGAAGCGCAAGAAGCAGACGGAGTCTAGCGAGGCCGTGGAGCGGGCGCGGCGCAGGCGCGAGGAGGAGGAGCGGAGGATGGAAGAGCAGCGGCTGGCAGCCTGCGCGGAGAAACTCAAGAGGCTCAACGAGAAATTCGGGACCCCAGCCACCCCCACCGCCACGGCAGCGTCTCCAGAGAGCCAGGCACTGGAGGCACGACCAGCGCCCGCTCCGGAAGAGAGCGCGGAGAAGACGACGATGACCGCCGTCCAGCCCCAGCCCCAGCCCTTACCCGAGCCCCAGCCTCAGCCTCAGCCTCCACCAAGGCCACGCTCTCAGGAGAGAGTCCAGCCTGAAGAGCAGGAGGAGGAGAAGAGGGCGGTGATAGTGACTGCACCCCCACTGCCGGAGGCAGGAGGCAGGGAGGTGCAGGTAGAGAGCGAGGCTCCTGCCTCGGAGGAGACGGCCCCAGAGAGAGAGGGCTTCAACAGCGAGGAGGCTAGTAGAGGTAGGTGCGGGAGAGGAGAGGGGTAGCAAGGCTGTGGGAGGGAGGGCAGGAGAGTGTTTAAACAAGGAAGAGGTAGGCGGTCGCTCAGGTCGGGGAGAACCTTTGTGTGCGTGCTGAATTTAGAATAAAATCTGAAAATTCAATGATCAAAAAAAATCTTAAGATCCTTGAAAAAAATATATATTTTTTATTTTTAGTTGTATTATTTTTCTAAGCTGTGTGTAACGCTGTTGTGTTTTATTATTAGTAGTTTTATTATTAGTTTTTTGTTTGTTTCCAGCCGAGGAGCCCCCTGTGCTGCCCCCTCTGGACCCCCGAGCCCTGACCCCCGAGAGTGGGGAAGGGGAGTCTGGCCACTCACGCCCTGCCCTCCCCTCTGGATACTCCAAACAGTTCCAGAAGTCCCTGCCCCCACGCTTCCTGAGACAGCAGGTATGGCAATGTGTGAAATTCTCAAATACGATACGTTAGAGTTTGAAACGAACAGAGATTTGCACCCAGCCTTGGGTTTCAGAACAGCCCACTTTAAGTCAAATGTTTGACGTCAAATAAATTGTTCCTTCCTTTATAGCTGCGTGAACAATTTCTACCAGATGTGTCGGTTCAGAGCACATGGAGGAGGGACCTGATTTCTCCCCTGGCTCCAGGTCCTTTCAGTAAAGTTCTGAAACCCAGCCCTAACATAAAATGCTGTTGCTATAACGTCATGCTCCTCTGGCTGTCAGCATTTTTTTTTTCTTAGTTTTTGTACCTTCGACTCTGTGATAGTCCAGCTAGATGAGCTGAAACAGTAAAACAATCAAATGAATGTAAGTGCAGGTCATCTGACCTCTGCTTGTGTTACTCTGAACCAGCATTGTCTGTTTGTCTGTGTCCTGCAGGAGCAGATGAAGCAGCAGCAGCAGCAGGCAGCGTCGGCAGCTCCCCCCTCCCCAGGGGCCCCGGCCCCCCCTCCCCAGCACCGCTCCCTCTACCAGCCCCTGGGGCCACACCAGCAGCACCTGGCCTCCATGGGGTTTGACCCCCGCTGGCTCATGATGCAGTCCTACATGGACCCCCGCATGATGTCAGGGCGCCCCCCTTCTATGGACATGCCCCCCATGCACCCAGGTACAGACGAGTCACACAGGACCTCTTCCAAACACTGCGTACAGTGTCCGTCGCTGACAAGATCACAATGAATCTTAGCTGTGTACCCCCTCCGGTCGCGTGCGCTTCACACATTTTAGACCTTTTACAACGAGGTGTGTGAACTCCATGGAGTTTGAGAAGTTGCCCTGCCATAACTAAAAAGAAAACCGCATCTCTACATTATGAAATCGATCTTATATAGGAGAGGTAACGTGGTCCAGTTGCACAGGTGACTGAAGGGGACTCTGTAAAGTCCATGTGCTGTGCAGTGATGGTCGTTAAGAATGATGTCCTCATTCTTCACCTGTGTGTGCACTACCATTCCCTCTGCAGGTCTCAGGTGTGCAGTCCTGAAAGTACTAGTGTTGTAACAGACCTGTCTATATATAACCTACAAATGGATGTTTCTTATAAAACCTTGTAGGCTTATCCTTGATCTCTCTCTCTCTCTCTCTCTCTCTCTCTCTCTCTCTCTCTCTCTCTCTCTCTCTCTCTCTCTCTCTCTCCCCCCCCCCCCCCCCCCCCCCCCCAGGGAGGATGCCTCACAAGCAGCTGCTTAGGAGAGATCAGGTGGAGGGCTCTGGCTCTGGGTCCGACTCATTTGATCACCTGGCACGGCCTGTCAGAGACCACGGGCTGCCCGTAGAGCCCCGCATGGTGTGGGGGTCTGAGCCGTACCCCCAAACAGAGCCCCAGTCTGCTGCTACACCCCCCAAAGTACAAGATGATCCCAGGGAGCCCGGGTACGAGGTGCTGGTGGGGTGCATGAACGGAACTGGGGGGGGGGGGGTTGAAACATAATAAAATAGAAAGGGGAAGAACAGAAGAGATGAAAGGAGGGTGAACAGTGCAGCATGAAGGAACCCTTCTGCCCAGTAGAATTGGTAGAATCTGTATTTGGTTGTCTTGTAATGCCTGACCTCAATATTATACTGACTGTGTCTCATTGCTAGAGAGAACCGTGCCTCTGACTCTCGCTCCTGTCTGCTCTGTTCTTGTTCCTGTTAGGTCGGAGGTGGGGGTCGAGTTGGAGAGGAGCACTCCCACAGAGACCATTCCCCTCGAACCCAGCACCAAGACAGACTGCTTCAGAGACCCGATGGAGCATGAGGGCCACAGCTTCAGCAGCCGGGCCCCCGAGGACCTAGCGGGAGCCCTGCAGCTTGAGAAAGGCCCCGGGGTGCCTGGATTCGAGCCCAAGGATGGGAGCCTGGCCCCTACAGAGGAGGCTCTGGGCGTGCCGAGGGAGAGCCCCGCGGTGCTGAAGAGGAGCGCGTCTCAGGGCTCCAGCCACTCTGTCAAGCTGGAGGAGCCCAGCTTTGAGGCAGCCTCCAAACCACAAGCCAAGGAGACGGCCGACCGCCAGGAGGACAAGCCCAGGAAGGAGCCCTTCTCTCTGGGCAGCAGCAGTGGCAGCAGGACCACCCCACCAGCCGAGGGCCTGCCCAAAGCGGAGAAGCCACCCAAATTGAAATCCGAGACGCGCTGGGGTCCCCGGCCGGGGGTCAGCAGGAGGGAGGGGCCCGGTGGAGAGCGGCCGCTCCGCAGATCGGGGCCCATCAAGAAGCCGATCCTGCGGGACATGAAGGAGGAGAGGGAGCTGAGGAAGGAGAAGGAGGAGCGGCACGAGAGAGGAGGAGGAGGAGGCGGGGGGAGGAAGGAGGGACCCAAAACAGAGAACCAGAAAGCACCTGCTGGCGAGGGGGTGAGGAGGGAACCTCCAGCCTTGGCCCCTGATACTTGGGATACAGCGAGCGCAGGGAAGCCTGCGGGGGCTCTGGGGCCACCAATAGGGCAGGCAGCCCGCGAGGAGAAACAAGAGAAGCAGCCAATGCCTGCCGTTGAGAAACCCCACCCCGAGACACCCAGGCCAGCCTCCAGAAAGGAACTGAACCTGCCCCCGAGGGCTTACCGGAGAGAAGACAGGGACCGAGACCGGGTTCAAGATAGGGACCGGGCTCAAGACAGGGAGAGGGACCGGGCTCAAGACAAGGAGAGGGACCGGGCTCAAGACAGGGACCGGGTTCAAGATAGGGAGAGGGACCGGGCTCAAGATAGGGAGAGGGACCGGGCTCAAGACAGGGACTGGGTTCAAGATAGGGAGAGGGACCGGGCTCAAGATAGGGACAGGGACCGGGACAGAGACTGGGGCCCAGAGCCAGGCTTCCGGGGCCGCGGCAGGGGGGAGTACTACTCTCGTGGCCGCAATTTCAGAGGCAGCTACGGGGGCCGGACGAGGGCTAGCAGGGGCAGGAGCAGAGGGGAGTACCCCTACAGGGAGCCCCGGCCGCGCTCAGACCTGCCCCTCGGCTCGGCCGCCTCGTTCCGGCGACGGGAAGAGAGCGAGACGCGCAGCGAGAGCTCCGACTTCGAGGTGATCCCCAAGAGGAGGCGCCGACGCGGCTCCAACACGGACTCGGAGAGCGAGGCCCGGGACACGGCCAGCGACACCGGGGCCTCCGACAGGGAGAGCAGCAGCAAGGCCAGGCCGCTGCGCAGAGAGGACCCCAGGAGGATGTTGAAAGCAGCAGCAGCCTCCTTCCGCCCTCCTCCTCCTCCTCCTCCTCCTCCCCACACAGCGCAGCCCGGCTCCAGGGAGCCTCGAGAGGATGACGGGGGGCGCCTCAAGCCAGGCTTCCTCCCCAAAGTGGAGCCCTCCAGGCGGGGCAGGGGAGCAGGGATGTACAGGAGGGCCGCTGGAAGGGAGAGAGGCCCGCCCAGGTCGGCTCCGATGAGACGGCCGGGGCTGAAGGATTGCCAGTGGCCCTCCAAGCCCATGGAGACGTTCCGGCCAGAGGGGGAGAGGCTGGAGCACGGCCAGGGGCTGAACTCAGAACGACGGCCGCTCAGGTTCGAGGGGAAGAAGTACCCGGAGCCCAGCCGGGAGAGGCCCAGGAGACAGAGGCCAGCCCGGCCGCCCAGGCAGGACAAGCCACCCCGCTTCCGCAGGCTGAAGGAGAGGGAGGCGGCAGCGGCCGAGGCAGGGGGGGGGCCCGGCAGGGCCATGCCCAGCGCCCCCCCGGACTACGCGGCGGCGGCGGCGGGGGTCTCCGAGGCAGCAGGGAGTAAGTCCCCCGACCTGTCCAATCAGAACTCCTCCGACCAGGCCAACGAGGAGTGGGAGACGGCCTCCGAGAGCAGCGACTTCAACGAGCGCAGGGAGCGCGAGGAGCGCAAGGGCGAGGCGGCCACAGCCTCTCAGGGGGCCCCGCCCAAGGGCACAGGCTCCGAGGGGGGGGCAGCGCCCAAGCGAGAGGCCCTCGCGGCGGCAGCCAAGAGGAGCTTCTCCAGCCAGCGCCCCGGAGTGGATCGGCAGAACCGGCGCGGCAACAGCGGGCCCAAACCCGCCCGGGGCTATGGCGGGGGAAGGGGAGAGCGCAGAGGACCCGGGGGCAAGCCAGGGCGCAGAGGGTGAGTAACTAGAGGGGGAGAGGGCTGTCTGTCTGCATACTGAGGCCACTCTGGAGACTGCAGACCTTGAGAGTTTTATGCAGTGTGTGTTTGTTTTGATTTGAAATGTAGCTTTTGTTAAGTGATGTGTTTTGTTTTTGTCCTGCAACCCTTCCAATTGCTTGGGATTCCATCAAACCACTATGTCAGAGACCTTAATACTCTGCTTCTGCATCCTGCACTTGTTCTTTGACTTTTCTTTCTTTTTCATCCTTTCTCTCTCTTTCTTTTTCTTTCTGGCCCTGCATGTGCTGAGTCTGCCTGGGGTGTAGGTGTGTTTGTGTTTGTGTGTGTCGGGGGGATGGTGGCTAGCTTTCCTGTATTCTGTCGCTTCCCTCGGCTGGCTTTTGTAACTCAGCTGCTCGAAGAGCACGCTCAGGGAATCACTGCTCTTGATCCAACCAGCAGCACTGTATCCCAGCATCTGGACCAGCGCTCCGGCTCGGCTCAGCGGTCCGAGAAGGATCCGTCCGGGAGGCACAAGGAGGAGGCCAAGCCGGCCACCAAGAAACTCAAGGAGAAGGTGGACGCGCTGTCACAGTTCGACCTGAACAACTACGCCAGTGAGTGCGAGAGCTGTGGAGCAGTGTGTGTGTGCGCTCTGGAGCAGTGTGTGTGCGTGTGCGCTCTGGAGCAGTGTGAGAGAGCTCTGGAGCAGGGGGGAGCAGTGTGTGTGTGCAGGTGAGGGGGGGAGCAGCAGCAGCTTCTGTCTGTGTGGGGGGGTGTGCTTGTTAACGTAGTGCTTAAAAAAACAAAGCAAAGTTCCAGAAGGTGGGGCTGTTTTTTACACATCCGCTATACTTCCCATTTCACGTCATTAGGACATGTGTTCAGACTATTGTTTTATTTCTTACAATGCTTTTATTTTTTAATCAATATTTTGTGTTCTCATGAATTGCCCTGCCCTACAACATTCCCGCTGTTCCTGAAGTACACCTTTTTATATCCCCGCAGATCCAGATCCTTTCCTATGCCCTAGACAGTATAGTGAATGACCTCCTGGCAGTGTGCTGGGCTAGATCCTTGCCAGGAGGTCACTGACCAGACCTCGCTGGTGCTGTTGCTTGGTTGTGAACCGACAGCCTTGCAGTTCAAGGAGAAACCCAGTCCTTTAACCCTTTGCAGTCCATTTATTCAGCGTGTCTCAGGCGCGTCAGGTCAAATTTATTTTAGACGCGCTGTTTAAAAGTATTTTTTTTCACAGTAAAACAGGTTTAAAAGGCACTGCATATCAACAGGACACTCAGAACTGCATCTCCAGCACCGCCCCACCCCTTGTTCGCTGTATTTTTCACATACCTCTTCATAGTCGTGCATACCGATAAATCATCTCCTGATCACTCGTTTTATCACCAAACTCCTCAATAATGCGATCCAAGTCATTATTTTATTACTATAACATCTAAAAAAAAAAAAGCTCTGCAAATGTCTGTGCTATTCTTTGAGCGCTGGATGCAGAAGCAGCTTCCTTGTTTGTTTATGTCGGGGCTATCTGTATTCATGAGATCCGCCCATTGTTTGTTTATTTTTTTTCGGCTTCTCTCGACTCCTATCGGTCTCACTCGGACATTTAATGGTTTTCTCACCTTTTTCTGGAGAAAAAACAACTAGAGACCTCCTCCTCCCCTCTGCTCTCGTTTCAGGCGTGGTGATTATCGATGACCACCCGGAGGTGACCACGCTGGAGGACCCCCAGTCCAACACCACGGATGACGGCTTCACAGAGGTGGTGTCGCGCAAGCAGCAGAAACGACTCCAGGATGAGGAGCGGAGGAAGAAAGAGGAGCAGACTGTGCAGGTGGGGGGGCGGGGGGGTGCAACAGAGGTACAGTGCCAGGGATGGAGAGAAGAGTTCCACTGATCCATTCCTGAGTTACTGTGAGTTACACAGCTGAGCTTGTTACCTTTACACTGGGGCTAATCAAGCTTGTAGTAAAACCTGGAATGGGTGAAACTGCTGTGCAATTGGAGCCTTACTTTCATCCCTGGGTACAGTGTGTGTGTGTGTGCTGTATTTTGAGTGTGTGTGCTGTATTTAGAGTGTGGTCTGTATTTGTGCAAACGTTTGGCAGCAAAACACACAGGGTTAAAAATAAACCAATACAGCTAAAAAATATTTCTTGTATAGAAGAATCTGAAAGGTGCATTTTGTTTTTGGGGGAGAATTATTATTATTATTTTTTTTTTAAGATGTTCTGTTCAGATTAGACGGCCACACCATATTTACTGTCAAACACCCCCCAGCAATATTGTCTGAGTTTGTTGCAGCTTTTTGCTTAGACATTTCACACCCGAAAGAAATGAGTGAACCAATATTAACAACAATAATAATAATAATTACAGAATTGGAGCAAGAAGGGTTCAGGTGAAAAGGGCAGAGGGGGGAGCTCCAAGCTGCCTCCCAGATTTGTGAAGAAGCAGCAGCAGAAACAGGGAGCGGCTCAGCCTCGGAGCCAGGCTCCCCCACAGCCTGCACCCCAGCCTCTCGAGGGGGCTGTCCCACCACCCAGCAGCGAGTTCCCCGGCCAGGCCAAGGGATTGCCTGCCAGCCAGCCTCCCAGCGCCCTGGGCACAGAGCTCTGGGAAAACAAGATGACCACATCCACCGTGCTCACGGACGTGACCAAGATACGTGAGTGTGCATCACGTGAAGCCCTTCTGAGGGGTCTGGTTCACTCCACCACAGCAGCAGGGATGGGAATAAGACTCCCATTGCATAGCAGTTTGATCCGATCCTCGAATGGGTGGTGCTATTCAATAGGGGCTCTTAATTCCATCCCTGAGCAGTGTATTTCCTAATAGAATAGCAGATAAGTAGACAATTGATACAGTGAACACTCAGCACTGAGGAGTGTGAGAGAGTCATTGATACAGTGAACACTCAGCACTGAGGAGTGTGTGAGAGTCATTGATACAGTGAACACTCGGCACTGAGGAGTGTGAGAGAGTCATTGATACAGTGAACACTCAGCACTGAGGAGTGTGTGAGAGTCATTGATACAGTGAACACTCAGCACTGACGAGTGTGAGAGTCATTGATAATGTTCAAAAGCAAGCAGCAAAAAAAATGGTAGATTCTTTAAAGAATACAACTGAAAACATGCATGTGCATATTAATAATATCTTCAGTGTGGAGAGAGATGCAGATAATAACCTCTTTCTATTTCTGTGTGTTTTGTGTTAGTGGGACCCATCAGCCCTCCCCAGCCTCCCTCTGTCAGTGCCTGGAACAAGCCCCTCACGTCCTTCGTAGGGGCTGTGGCCCCGGAGGTGAGAACACAAAGGATCCAGGGACACCACCCACTGTGCTTGTTAATGCGCTGGAATCCCCTGAGTGTCTGTTATAGACTCTGGAATCCCCCGACGGTCGCGTCTCTGTTGTAGACTCTGGGGTCCCCCGACGGTCGCGTCTCTGTTGTAGACTCTGGGGTCCCCTGACCGTCGCGTCTCTGTTGTAGACTCTGGGGTCCCCCGACGGTCGCGTCTCTGTTGTAGACTCTGGGGTCCCCCAACGGTCGCGTCTCTGTTGTAGACTCTGGGGTCCCCCAACGGTCGCGTCTCTGTTGTAGACTCTGGGGTCCCCCAACGGTCGCGTCTCTGTTGTAGACTCTGGGGTCCCCCGACGTTCGCGTCTCTGTTGTAGACTCTGGGGTCCCCCGACGGTCGCGTCTCTGTTGTAGACTCTGGGTGTTTTGGAAGACTTCTCAGGCCTTGACACTGAGTGCACAAGAAGCCTCTCATCTATTCTAGCGGTCAGGGTAGCACATTTAGAATCTTATTATAGGGGGAGGTCTTCAAGTTGGCATTCAGAATGGTCTTCGCTTTTTAAAGGACAATCCTACTATAACTAATCAAATAGTTTGGTAAAATAAAAATGACGTATCCGATGAGGGAGAGCTGGACAGTGTAGGTGAGCTGGTGCCTCTGGTGTGTGACTAACAGCTTCTCTTCCCATGGTGTCCAGCAGGGGGCGAAGCCTGGCCTGGATGCGGGTGTGGAGCTGGGCATAGAGAGCATCCAGTTTGGGGCTCCCTCGTCCTCAGGCAGCACGGACAGCGACTGCACCCCGACTCTGCTGGAGAAGGGCCCCGATAACAAACTGCCAGAGCCCAAGGAGCAGAGGCAGAAGCAGCCGCGCGCTGGGCCCATCAAGGCACAGAAGGTAAGCGGGCACAGCTGCCCCCCAGCTGTGCTGTACCTGCATGCTGTGTGTACTGTGTGCTGGAGGGGCACCGAGGTGGTATTGAGGATGGAAGAAAAGGAATTGAAATGAAAAAGCAGTGCAGGCACAGACAGAGAGAGGGTCCTCCTAATCGCACAGTACATCTGTGGGTGAAGTGAGGTGTATTGGGTTATAGTGAAGTGCACTCTGAAATGTCTGTAGGAGTGTATGCTGAAAGTTAAAACGAACAGACAGGATCAGCGCATAAGGGTCCGTATTTTTTAATGAAGAGGCAAAAAACTAAAACCAAAACGGCCCCAGCGACGCACCGTTTCTGCCTGGTCCTCCTCACTGTCTGTGTCTCTCTTTCTCTCCACACCCAGCTGCCAGAGATGAGCCTCCCAGAGAATAAGGAGTACAAGCCGGGCCCCATCGGGAAGGAGCGCTCGCTGAAGAACCGCAAAGTGAAGGACGTCCGCCAGGCTGAGAACGAGGGGCCTGACAAGCCGGGTCCGGGGGCCGCCAGGAGCCCAGACCCCCACTCCCCTGCCAAGGACAGCAAGGACTCGGACATGGAGAGCATGATCTCTGTGTCCACGCCCGAGTTTGGAGCCAGCAGCAAGGTACTGCACGCCATGCACTTAGACTCTCTTACAGAATGGAAATTAAAAACAACTAACAGAGTTTAATAAGAACCATGCGCTGCCCTGAGATCTAACATGTAAAATAGGGTTAATAAGAACCATGCGCTGCCCTGAGATCTAACATGTAAAATAGGGTTAATAAGAACCATGTGCTGTCCTGAGATCTAACATGTAAAATAGGGTTAATAAGAACCATGCGCTGCCCTGAGATCTAACATGTAAAATAGGGTTAATAAGAACCATGCGCTGTCCTGAGATCTAACATGTAAAATAGGGTTAATAAGAACCATGCGCTGTCCTGAGATCTAACATGTAAAATAGGGTTAATAAGAACCATGCGCTGTCCTGAGATCTAACATGTAAAATAGGGTTAATAAGAACCATGCGCTGTCCTGAGATCTAACATGTAAAATAGGGTTAATAAGAACCATGCACTGTCCTGAGATCTAACATGTAAAATAGGGTTAATAAGAACCATGCGCTGTCCTGAGATCTAACCTATAAAGTAGCCCATTGAAGATAAATGGAGGTCAGTCCTTGTCAGTGTATAATTCAAGTCCTTGAGGTCTGGAGCCCTCCTGATCTTTCTACCCTAAATTACCTGTAAGTCAGGTTTAATCGCTTGGTTCTCTAACGATGCCTGTGACCCTGGAGGACTGCGCACCTCGGATTGTATTTGTGCACCCCTGCACCAGAGCCCCAGCCCCCCAGACTCTGACCTCTCTACCCTGCTGTGTTTCAGGAATCTGTGACGGACTACACCTCTCCCTCCTCTTCACTGGGAGACACAGTCTCCACAGGAAGCAGTAAGATGGAGGAGAGCCTGGTCTCCAATGTAAGTCCCTCCTCCTCCTCCACTGAGACCAGCACACTAGAACTGTAGAAAAGCGGACGGTCCTCTATCTCTCCATTGTATGTGGGGGTGGGTTAGCAGGATGTTGCTCTAACCTGGTACCAGCACAGTCTCCAGGGGAAGCAGATCCAGCAGAGGGGTCCCTACCAGCAGTACGGTTGAGGCAGGCTTGCATGGGCAGTGTCAGTAGTGGATACTGGAGGTAGTGACTGTGTTCTCCCTGCTTTTCAGGTGCCCTTGCCCCACACCCTCCCCCTCCCCCTCCCCAGGAGGGAGACTCTGCAGCAGAGCTCCAGCCTGACTCAGGTCTCTTCCGCTACCGTTGACCTCACCCTCAAGGTATGTACTCGCTTGCTCGCGGTTCAAGCTCATAGTAAACCGCCCACCAATAAAGGAATGTCTTTACACCCCCCAGTATTGTGTGTAACATGCACACACACACGTGTAGATACTGTGTACACGTGCACAGAGTTCCTGAATAAGAACAGTGCTCCATTATTATTGCATTGGAAACAAACTTGCATTATATTGCAAACCGTGCAGTAGTGAAGGCCCTGGGACAGGACAGCGTTTGTGGATAATTAGGGCTTCTGATTTTCGGTGTTTTCCTCTGACTTTTCTCCTCTCCTTTTTAAGAATCCAATTGATCCCTGTTAAGCCATTCGTGTATCTCAATCACAGCTGAGAAACGTGTTCATAGTAAAATTCATTTCGTTTACAGGGTTTTTCTGTGAAACAACTAAATGGGTTTTTAAATCGGAAGTCTTACTTTTTCATTTCAAAGCAGAAGCGGCTCCTCCTTTATTAAATAGTCATATAGAATGGTTGTAATAATGTGTCCAGCATAAACTTTCTTTTCATTCTAGCTTTAATAAAGATTAGTCGCTTATTAACATGCTGCGGTCTCATTTGCACGTTTAGCTTGTTAATCAGAAATGAAGGCTTGCCCAGTTTTAAAGCCCATTTAGTTGATTCAATGAAATCTGTTTTACTTGAACACGTTTCTCAGTTGTGATTGAGATACGAGTGGGTTAACAGGGATCAATTGAATTCTTAAAGGAGACGAGTAAAGACAGAAGCCCTTCGTATCGTACTGTCAACATGGACTGGCAGTGAATTGAGGGAGTTGTTGAATCGTGAATTATAAAGGGACACTGTTTCTCTTTGGGTTGATGGATATGTATTATTCTAACTTGTACACCTCGGTGTGATTTATTTTTGTGTTCTGTCTACATGTTTTAAAGATGGAGTCTGCGCGGAAGGCCTGGGAGAACTCCCCCAGCATGGGTGAGAAGAGTTCTCCAGTGACCTCGTCCGCCCCCCCCATCGCCAGCAGCGCTGCAGCCAACAGCGCCACCTACAGCTCCTTCTCCAGTGCATCCCTGCCTCCGATCCCCGTGGCCTCCGTCACGCCCACCACCTCCCTCCAGGGTAACTCAGCACAGGGACTCGCACAAGCATCGGGCTGTTTGTAATCTGACCTTACAGGGGGACTACCCTCTCTGGAACCAAGAGGTTTCTGCACAGAGAACTCTGGAGTCTTGGACAGCCGTAGTTTGACAAACCATCTCAATGTGCTCTTAGTAGAGGCAGGTGAATGAACGTGTGGGGCAGTATCACGCACCCTCAAGGCCAAAGTCATTGCAAAACCAGACTGACACAATATCGATCACCTGCAGAGTGCCCATTCTAGTTTGTGTGCAGGTACCGAATCTGTAATGGGCTACTGTAAAACAAACTGTTCACCAGCAAGAAATCTTCATTTTAACTGGAAAGTACACATGCCGTCTAAATACTGCATTGACTGTATTTTATTTGCAGTGTATGCATTCTTCATACACATGTTGCTGATTTTAATCTGTCCATGTTGGGACATCCTGCTTCAGTTTTTCAGATTTTTAAATTAAGTTAATGATCCGGTTCTTGGTAAAATTGACGTTCAAGTAGTTTGGCACTTTAGAAAATCTAGAAAGAAACTGACAGACTTTTAGAAGAGTTTTTTTCTTTCCAATGTCTTCAGTGTCTCGCTGCACTCCCTCTCTCCCAGGCTCTGGTACCTACACCACCTCCTCCCTGAGCACCAAGACGACCAGCACCTCCGACCCTCCCAATATCTGCAAAGTGAAGCCCCAGCAGCTCCAGAGCAGCAGCATGGGCTCGTCGGCACACTTCTCCCCGCTGGGCTGCATCCCCTCCCTGCTCGCTCCCCAGCAGCAGCAGCAAGCCCCACAGGTCTTCGTCTCCCAGTCTGCAGCAGGTGGGTCTAACAGGCGCAGTGCTTTCTCACTGCGGGCATTGTAAAACACAAAAGCACACGTGCCCCTCCAGCCCCTTAGAGTAGCATTTATAGGTCATAGCTCCAGCTTGTTTAGGTAGTCATTTTTAAAGTGTTCTGTTCATTTTCACAGGGATTGCCATTCTGGTGTAGTTCTGTGCTGCACTAGTTTGAGCACGTAGCCGTTCATCTCAGAAAGCAGAAGCAATGTTCTTTCACAAGCAGCATGTTGGTTTAAATGCATCCATGTATTTATATGAACCCTTTAGCAATAGAGAAGTAAAGCTCCTTTTCCTTTGGTTAGGTTCTGCTGCTCAGATCCCTGCCTTCTACATGGACACCAGCCACCTGTTCAGCACGCAGCCCCCGCGCCTGGGCCCCCCCTCGCTGGCACAGCAGCAAGGCTTCCAGCCTGGGCTGTCTCAGGTACTTGGAGGCCCAGCCTGTAGAGAGGAGAGTGTGTGTGTGTGTGTGTGTGTGTGTGTGACACTGCCAGCCGCAGCTCTTCAGTGTGTAACCTTGTGTGTGTCTCTCTCTTAGCAGCACTAACCCTCTCTCTCTCTAACTGCCTGTGTGTGTGTGTGTCTGTCTGTCCGCTCCACTCACTCTCTGTGAAATCTCATGTGCTCTGTTGTGACTCTGTTTGTAACGCTCTGCTCTGTCAAGGTTTCTAATAGCAGCTCTCTTTGAACCCTGCCTGCTCGCTCTAGGGCTGTAGTGTGCTTTACATTGAGGAATGTTTTTTTATATCTGTAGTGTCTTGGAATTTTATTTATGGGTTTGTGGTTAGTGCTAGAAATGTATTTTTTATTTTTTTATGTAGAAGAATGTGTCTAGACAATTTAAACATTTAAAAACTGGAGTATTGCTGGAGTTTGTTCACATGTGTGTATTTATTTATTTATTTGTCGTGTGCATCTTTAATAAAGACTCTGTGCCTATACTGTGTGAAGCGTTAAGTTAGCTACGAGGTGCAGTCGCCCCTGTTGCAGTCAGTCTGTGTGCAGTAATGATGCTGATAAGCTGTGATCCTGATGATTGACTTGTGCTCTCTTTCTCTCTCCTGGTTTGGGACGGCTCTCCTCAGACCCAGTCTCGATTGTTTGATTTTCCCTTACAGCCCACTGCAGTCCAGCAGATCCCCATCCCCATCTACGCCCCCCTCCAGGGCCAGCACCAGCACCAGCATCAGCACCAGCACCAGCATCAGCACCAGCCCCAGGGCATGGGCCTGGGCACCGGCCCGCCGGTCTCACAGGCACAGGAGCTCTTCAGCACCTCCCTGCACCAGCCCTACAGGTCAGCAGCACAGCGCCCTGCACGCTGGGGAGGCTTGGAGCTTAGCTACGTGGGAATGCACTGGGGGTCGGGGGGGGCTTGGAGCTTAGCTACGTGGGAATGCACTGGGGGTGGGGGGGGGGGCTTGGAGCTTAGCTACGTGGGAATGCACTGGGGGTGGGGGGGGGCTTGGAGCTTGGCTTTCTCAGTGTTAAAATGTTTAGAATTGTGTTCCTGAATGTTTAACATCGTTAAAGACAGGGCTGTCCAAGCACAGTCCTGGAGGGCCGTTCCACTCCAGGTTTAACAGGTCAAGTGAGAGAATGAACGACTTCAGGGTCTGGATGGAGGTTTAATTGATTCAATTACACAATTTGGAACAGCGTTGGAACAAAGACCAAGTAGAGGCCCGCGGTACTGTTTATACAGCAGGATGTGTGCAGCATGACGGTGCTGATTCAGTATTCACTAACATGAACACACGAGTGTTGTGAGCATGTCGTGTCCCCTGCATGACTGCTGTAGTGTGTCATAAAGTCAACAGCAGTCAGTGTAAGATAGAGAGAGATTATATATATGTGTGTTACTGTGTGTATAACTTCTTTAATCATTTAAACATCTGGTACAATGAGTGTTGATTTAATCCCATCCTGTTTGACTGTCCTGCAGGTCCCAGCAGGCGTTCATGCAGAGCAGCCTGTCTCAGCCCTCGCCGGTGGTTCTGTCTGGGGCTGGCCAGCACTCCCCCATGATGCTGTCGGGGACCGCGCTGCACAGCTACCCCGGCGTGCAGCCCTCCGATCTCAGCAAGGCACAGTCTGGCCTGGCCTTCCAGCAAACCTCCAGCGCCCAACACATCCCCATCCTCTTCGAACCCCAGCTCAACCAGCCGTCCGGCCTGGGGGGCTCGCAGCTCATGGACACCCACACGCACCTCTTACAGGTAGGAGGAGGCGGGAGGGACGGGGAGAGGGTGGCCTGGGAGTTCAGGAGCACCATGAAGAGCCAGGGACAGTGGCACTGGCTGCAGCCAGGCACTAGCCAGTGGACACCACGAGATACGTGTGTGAGTCTGTGTCTGTGTCCTGACCTGGAAATTTAGAAACACTGAAAGAAACTCTAATAAATTAAATGACAGACTAGAAATCTTTTTCTCAATGTCTTCTGCATGCTCTTGACATTCAATTCTGGGCAGAAACTTGTCACAGTAAAAGGCTAGTAAAGTGACTTGCTGTTCAATCAAGTTGTCTTGTATTTACTGATGTGTTTAGTGACTGGGAAGGGGTAGTGCAGCAGCAGTAGTATTGTACTGATGTGTTTAATGACTAGGAAGGGGTAGTGCAGCAGCAGTAGTATTGTATTGTACTGATGTGTTTAATGACTGGGAAGGGGTAGTGCAGCAGCAGTAGTATTGTATTGTACTGATGTGTTTAATGACTGGGAAGGGGTAGTGCAGCAGCAGTAGTATTGTATTGTACCGATGTGTTTAATGACTGGGAAGGGGTAGTGCAGCAGTAGTATTGTATTGTACTGATGTGTTTAATGACTGGGAAGGGGTAGTGCAGCAGTAGTATTGTATTGTACCGATGTGTTTAATGACTGGGAAGGGGTAGTGCAGCAGGCTGCTAGATCGGATCTTGCATTGGCTATCTCCGGTATTGTTTAAAGGGAGTAGAGAGGAGGGGCACCTTGTCCTTCAGGCTGTGAGTGTAAGGATGTAGGACGAGGTATTGAACACCGATGAAGCCCTGATCAGACTTTGCCTTTGTGTTGCAGGCACGCCAGGGACTGAGCCAGCCCTCCAACTTGTACTCTGGGCAGGTGCAGCAGCCTGGCCAGAGCAGCTACTACAGCTCCACACAGTCTGCCAGCTCTGCCCTGCAGCAAGTAAACATGCCCACACACTCGCACACGGGCCAGAGCAGCTACTACAGCAGCAGGCAGTACCCCAGTGCAGCCGTGCAGCAGGTAAGCCCAGCCGAGCCCCCGGCACCCTCCCTCCCTCCCGCTCTCTCTCAATTTTAATATCCAAGCCGCTTTCCCTGTCTGACAGTAATGGCATCCCTTCCCTTCCCTGCCAGATGACGGTGCCTCTCCCGGGCTCCCAGCTCGCCCTCTCTAACTTTGGCTCGACTGGGGGCCACCAGCCCCTGATCGCGCTGCCCCAGTCCATGCAGCCGCAGGGCCCCCAGGCTCAGGCACAGAGCCTCGGCAGACAGGCTCAGCTCAGCCAGCCGTTCCGGGGGCTCCTGAACCAGAGCCAGCACGGAATGATGCAGGCTTCCAGCAAGGTGAGACAGCCCCCAGGCACAGACACTTGGGCTCTTCCAGGGAAATCATTTATTTCTTTATACAGCGCTCCTTCGATACTGCCCAGTTCAATACTTCTGTGTTTTGGTTAATTCACTCGTCAGTCCGCGCTGACAGTAATCTGCTGCTCTGCCTATCCCTGTGCAGGTGTGTGAGATGGACCTGAAGCTGTTTGGCAGTGGGATGGATATGAAGCCTGGGACCCCTCCGATCAGTGCCAGGAGCACCACCCCCACCTCCAGCCCCTTCAGGTAGAACCTTCCTCACCTGGGTCTCCATTCACTCACACCTGGTCCTTTTAAAATAAATAATGAAATCCATACATAAACGAACACCCGAACAACAAGAAGCCACTTCCTGGAGGTTTCTTTGTGTGTTTAAGACACTTGGAAATCAGTAGAGGAGAGGTTCCCAGGCCTAGAATAATGATGTAACAAGTCTTCACCCTGATGTGTGATTGTGTGGGTGATTTTACTCTGATCTCCTCATTCCCAGGGCCAGCTCCACCAGCCCCAACAGCCAGTCCAGTAAGATGAACAGCATTTTGTACCAGAAGCAGTTCCAGTCTGCAGCGGCGGCAGCGGCAGGGGTTCGAATGCCTCCGCACTTCCAGGCACAGTTCACACCGCAGGTAGGAAACTGGACTCCCCAACACGGCTGCACTCGCCACAGCAACACCACACAACTGCTGCTCTTCTTTATATCTGCAGAATAAATCTCATACCGCCCCAGGGATGGAAGTAAGATCTGTTTTGGCCATAGTGAGTGGGGGATATCACAACACCCTTGAGTGCAGATAACTGGTGCTCTGGTTGATCCCTGTCTGCCTCTGACCCCCCCCCCCCCCGATCCCTCTCTGCCTCTGACCCTCCCTCCCTCCGTCCCTGTCTGCCTCTTACCCTCCCGATCCCTGTCTGCCTCTGACCCTCCCCCCCTCCCAATCCCTGTCTGCCTCTGACCCTCCCCCCCTCCCAATCCCTGTCTGCCTCTGACCCTCCCTCCCTCCGTCCCTGTCTGCCTCTGACCCTCCCTCCCTCCGTCCCTGTCTGACTCTGACCCTCCCTCCCGATCTCTGTCTGCCTCTGACCCTCCCTCCCTCCCTCCCTGTCTGCCTCTGACCCTCCCTCCCTCCCTCCCTGTCTGCCTATGACCCTCCCTCCCTCCCTCCCTCTCTCCCTCCCTGTCTGCCTCTGACCCTCCCTCCCGATCTCTGTCTGCCTCTGACCCTCCCTCCCGATTCCTGTCTGACTCTGACACCTCCTGCTGGTTGATCCTGTGTCTCCACTTCTCTCCCCAGATGATGTCTCAGCCCAGCCTGGTGCCTCCCATGGCGAGGCCTCCCCACGGCAGTTCTTTCAACCCGGGGGTGCAGCGGACGCCCATGGGCCCCCCGATGTCCCCCTCCCTCATGAGTCAACCCCGCCCGCAGTACGTGAGCCGCGGACCCCCTGGGCCCTCCATGGGACCCCGCGGAAACCAGGCCATGCTCAAGGCAGAGCAGGATATCAAGGTTGGTGTCCGCTGTATTAAAAAAATAAAAGTAAGTAATGGCTCAATCTGCTTAGCCGTCAAGTGATTTTAAACGTTCTGTAATGTTTTAATTTGTGAGGAATTCTCTGTTTTTGAAAGGCACACAAGGCTTCACAGTAGACCAGAATACATGAGCAAGGTATTGCTGATAGGAGAGCAGTTAGTTGCTTGCTCCTTGGCTGTGGGTTCTAGGGGGAGTTGGGGAACGATGCCTTGCGATGCTCCTCGTTAGTAAGGGGTCATGCTTTCTGTGTCTGTTTCTCAAGTCCTGCTCCCTCTCTCCCAGGCGAAGCAGCGTGCGGAGGTGCTCCAGTCCACTCACAAGTTCTTCTCTGAGCAGCAGCAGCACAAGCCCACTCTGAGCAAACCCTCCGATGGGAGCCAGCAGCCCGCGGAGAGCTTCACACCACAGCCCCTCTCCCTGGGGCACGAGGGGGATAAGGGGTCCTCCCAGCCCCCCTCCTTCACTACCCCCGGCTCCAAACCTGTCCGGACCGGGCCCATCAAACCCCAGGCCATCAAACCTGAGGAGACCAAATAACAGGAGGGGGAGTCGCACCGCACTGCGCCTTTCAGACATGAAGGGGATGTTCATGAAGACTGAAGAGATTCAATAACACTGTCGCATCCACTCTCACACACTCACATATATAATGAAACCCCTTTCACTGAGGCAGGCCCTGGGCTGAGAGTTGAGGCTGCATTGTGCTCAGGAGGAGAGCTCCTGGCCAGGCCTGTGTCTCTCTCTCTCTCTCTCTCTCTCTCTCTCTCTCTCTCTCTCTCTCTCTGTCTCTCTCTCTCTCTCTCTCTCTCTCTCTCTCTCTCTCTCTCTCTCTCTCTCTCTCTCTCTCTGTCTCTCTCGGTCTGTGTCTCTCTCTCTGTCTGTTTCTCTGCCTCCCTGTGATACGGTGCAGTTTTCTCATATTTGAGTCCTTTGTGTTTTCCCTGGCTGCTGGGGGTGAGAGAGGAGGTGCCATGCCGACAGTGTGGCTGTCAAACCTTGAAGTTGCTGCTGAGTTTGCAAGGAGTTTGATTCCTGGCTTTTTGGTTCTGTTTTTTAAAATGTTTTTCTTGCTGAGACTTCCATGAGTCCGCTGCCATTCCTCCAGGGTGAAGCGCCTGACTGACGGAGGGCATTGTGTTCTGCACCATGGCGACACCAGAGACGCTTTTATTAAACACCAGATCTGTCATCGCCACAAATTAAATGTCTACCTTTTGTTCTAGCTAGTACAGTACTGTATCACACAGATGTGGATGGAAGATGAGCTGACGATAACATTTGAGAGCTGTACGTAGTTGTGGAGACAGACTGCTGTAGCAGAGCTCTCTGCTCGTAACTTTTATTCACCTTCCTCCCCCTCCTAATCAGCGTGCGCTCTCTCTCTCTCTCTCTCTCTCTCGCTCTCTCTCTCTCTCTCTCTCGCTCTCGCTCTCTCTCTCGTTTATTATTATGACTGCCCCCCCCCAATGGTCCTGTCTGATTGGCAGACTGGTATCCCTGAGTGCTGAGTGACCCTGTTGGCACTGTACAGACAGCCATGCTCGTTCTCTTTCATTTCTACAGGGTTAATCGCTCTTACATATGTACCATCTTTCTTACATTCTTTTTTTTTTTTTGGTTTTTTTTTTTTTGGTTTGGTTACAGAAACTAATAAAATTATAAGCTGAAAAAAGTTTAGTTTGTTTTTTTTAACCTTTTGTGCTAAACTGAAACGGGTCTCAAAACAAGAACATACTTTCTATTCTCCTACTAATCAAAGAGAATGCCAAGAGCCTTTCAAGCTGATCTTATTAGGAATGCATTTGTGGGGCTTTTAAGTTGTATGTTGGTAGCGCGGGTGTGTGATCCAAGCCGCACCGCTTGCTCATGTTACGTTCCATTCCTACTCTTGGGAGTGCCCTGTTCTGGAAGACTCCGTCAGTGCTGGGGTTTGAAACGCAGGAATGAGGGGGGCTTCACACCTACGAAGGACGCATCACTGGTGGAATATTTTGTTCCAGTGTTGGTTGGTGCAGAAAATAAAACTCAAAAACGTATCACAAAACAATAGGTTATTCAATGTCATACTGAAGTTTGTTTATGAATTTAAAAATAATGCCAAATGTTTACACAAGGAAGTGAAGAAAACAGTCATAACTATCTCCAGTATATCAGTGTTGAGTCATTGCATTATTGGAAACAGTTCGCTCTGTCTCAACACGCCAGGCATGTTCACTGAAAACAAATGTCCCTGAACAGCACTGCCACGACGCGCCAGCAGAGGGCAGTGAGGCGTGGATCCGGCCCCACGGGTTACAGGAATGAAGATTTCTCGCTCTGGATCCTCAGGGATTCTACCAGCTGCAGCGTCACTGACTTCAAGAGGGGCGCGGAGGAACAAGCACCACCTCAGTGAAAGCTAGTGATGCACTAGCCGGTGTTTTACGTCGCTGCTCAGGTTGCTAGGATACGGTCGATGGTGCTGGAAGTTGTACGTCATGCTTGGAAGTGAGTCGTTTTAATCAGCAGAACCGCGTGTGTGCGTCAGCGTACACAGCACGTGTAATTAAGGGCTGGTTTTACACAAATAAAATAAACGCGTATGCTAAATGACGCCTTGTCATGATGCCCCGTTATCCCATTGTGCATACAATATAAAATCAGGTAATAATAATAATAATAATAATAGCTGGTCTCCGAACCCCGTTAACTCGTCGCTTGATCTGAACTCTGGTCTCCGCCCCCGCGTGCTGCACAACACTCCCTAATTAAGACAAACGAACAAGAGCTAATTTACAATGAAAGAAAGACCCGTGATCCACCACACCCGGGTACACGCGTTTCTTGCGCGGTTATTTGTTTAGTTAGTTAGTTTTGAGTACGTGCAAAATTAATATTTTACGTTGTTTGTATTTGTTTTAATTCCTCGTGTGTAAGTTTGAACCCGTACGATGACATCAGGTAAGTGGCGCTCCATCCTTTATATTTACTGTTAGGGCTGCGCATTGTTTGATATGCAACGCTGGAGCTTTGCTAAATTAAACAGAAAATGAGTACTAGCTGTGAAAGCACTCCTTACTGATCCTGAATACTATGCATGCTGTCTGTGTGCGTTTCCATTAGGGATGCATCATGCACACAGCATCTTCGTCGTTTTCAGAAGAGTAATGGTTTCAAAGCACTTGTCAAACACAGTTTGCTGATTAACATATCGAAACACTGCTGTTGGAGTTTCAGTGGAAACTCGTAGTATCTGTTTTAGTTTTCAGAAAATGTTCATTTGGAATTAATGTCGGAAGCAAAATAATGGAAACAAATATATAAATGACATAATAAAAACGAACCCAAATGGCTTCTTTAGATTTACAATTGAAATGCAGCTGAGGAATAGTAACAGCTGTCAGTCAGTGTTCTTTATGCAATGTTCATTCTTTCTCCAGCGGAGGACCTGGAGATGCGTCAGAAGCAGGAGGCGGAGCTTAGCGCCTTCAACAAGGTAGGAGGGGCGGGGACTGGCTGTCCTGACAATTCCACATTGCAGTCAGCAGGGGGAGCCATCTCCCCAGTCACGGAGAGGGATTGCTGTTGTTGCAGGCTGTCCTGTGTGTGTGTTTATTTTGACAGTGTGTGGTAGTGTTGTATTGGATATACAGGGAGCCCGAGTCCTTCAGTAAGCAGCCATCCTCTTTCTCCACACCAGCTACACCCCCTGTAGTGTGTTTGCATAGCCCTTTCCAGTTACACTCCAGTAACACTCGCTGTGCTGAACCTGCGGGACAGGTGAAAGACAGAAGAGCCCCCATCCCTGCCGGTGCTGGGTGCTGTAGCCGGGTCGATGGGAATGCAGGGGAGCTGGGTGCTGTTCTACGTGTAGCCGGGTCGATGGGAATGCAGTGGTGCTGGGTGCTGTAGCCGGGTCGATGGGAATGCAGGGGTGCTGGGTGCTGTAGCCGGGTCGATGGGAATGCAGGGGTGCTGGGTGCTGTAGCCGGGTCGATGGGAATGCAGGGGTGCTGGGTGCTGTAGCCGGGTCGATGGGAATGCAGGGGTGCTGAGTGCTGTAGCCGGGTCGATGGGAATGCAGGGGTGCTGGGTGCTGTAGCCGGGTCGATGGGAATGCAGGGGAGCTGGGTGCTGTAGCCGGGTCGATGGGAATGCAGGGGAGCTGGGTGCTGTAGCCGGGTCGATGGGAATGCAGGGGTGCTGGGTGCTGTAGCCGGGTCGATGGGAATGCAGTGTTGCTGGGTGCTGTAGCCGGGTCGATGGGAATGCAGGGGAGCTGGGTGCTGTTCTACGTGTAGCCGGGTCGATGGGAATGCAGGGGTGCTGGGTGCTGTAGCCTGGTCGATGGGAATGCAGGGGAGCTGGGTGCTGTAGCCGAGTCGATGGGAATCCTGTCAAAAAGGGCTTCACTTTGCCCAGTTTAACCAAAGACGAGACCTGGCCTGCCTGCCTCCCTCCGTACCAGTCTAACCCCTTTGACAACCCCCTCCCTCTCTCCTTCTCCACCTTCTCTCTCTCCTTCTCTCTCCCTCCCTATCTCCCTACCGCACCCCTGTGTCTCTCCCTCCTCACAGGAGTTCCTTGCAGACCTGCCATTTCTCAACATCCCAGACCTGCGTGGCAAACTGGAGAGACTGAAATGTGAGTAGCAGATCTGTGTCTGTGCTGAGTCTAGGAGGCAGTGCTGGTGTTAATCCTGCAGATCTGTGTCTGTGCTGAGTCTAGGAGGCAGTGCTGGTGTTAATCCTGCAGATCTGTCCTGAGTCTAGGAGGCAGTGCTGGTATTAATCCTGCAGATCTGTGCTGAGTCTAGGAGGCAGTGCTGGTGTTAATCCTGCAGATCTGTGCTGAGTCTAGGAGGCGGTGCTGGTGTTAATCCTGCAGATCTGTGCTGAGTCTAGGAGGCAGTGCTGGTGTTAATCCTGCAGATCTGTGCTGAGTCTAGGAGGCAGTGCTGGTGTTAATCCTGCAGATCTGTGCTGAGTCTAGGAGGCAGTGCTGGTGTTAATCCTGCAGATCTGTGCTGAGTCTAGGAGGCAGTCCTGGTGTTAATCCTGCAGATCTGTGCTGAGTCTAGGAGGCAGTGCTGGTGTTAATCCTGCAGATCTGTGCTGAGTCTAGGAGGCAGTGCTGGTGCTAATCCTGCAGATCTGTGCTGAGTCTAGGAGGCGGTGCTGGTGTTAATCCTGCAGATCTGTGCTGAGTCTAGGAGGCAGTGCTGGTGCTAATCCTGCAGATCTGTGCTGAGTCTAGGAGGCGGTGCTGGTGTTAATCCTGCAGATCTGTGCTGAGTCTAGGAGGCAGTGCTGGTGTTAATCCTGCAGATCTGTGCTGAGTCTAGGAGGCAGTGCTGGTGTTAATCCTGCAGATCTGTGCTGAGTCTAGGAGGCAGTGCTGGTGTTAATCCTGCAGATCTGTGCTGAGTCTAGGAGGCAGTGCTGGTGTTAATCCTGCAGATCTGTGCTGAGTCTAGGAGGCAGTGCTGGTGTTAATCTTGCAGATCTGTGCTGAGTCTAGGAGGCAGTGCTGGTGTTAATCCTGCAGATCTGTGCTGAGTCTAGGAGGCAGTGCTGGTGTTAATCCTGCAGATCTGTGCTGAGTCTAGGAGGCAGTGCTGGTGTTAATCCTGCAGATCTGTGCTGAGTCTAGGAGGCAGTGCTGGTGTTAATCCTGCAGATCTGTGCTGAGTCTAGGAGGCAGTGCTGGTGTTAATCCTGCAGATCTGTGCTGAGTCTAGGAGGCAGTGCTGGTGCTAATCCTGCAGATCTGTGTCTGTGCTGAGTCTAGGAGGCAGTGCTGGTGTTAATCCTGCAGATCTGTGCTGAGTCTAGGAGGAGGTGCTGGTGTTAATCCTGCAGATCTGTGCTGAGTCTAGGAGGCAGTGCTGGTGTTAATCCTGCAGATCTGTGCTGAGTCTAGGAGGCAGTGCTGGTGTTAATCCTGCAGATCTGTGTCTGTGCTGAGTCTAGGAGGCAGTGCTGGTGTTAATCCTGCAGATCTGTGCTGAGTCTAGGAGGAGGTGCTGGTGTTAATCCTGCAGATCTGTGCTGAGTCTAGGAGGCAGTGCTGGTGTTAATCCTGCAGATCTGTGCTGAGTCTAGGAGGCAGTGCTGGTGCTAATCCTGCAGATCTGTGCTGAGTCTAGGAGGAGGTGCTGGTGTTAATCCTGCAGATCTGTGCTGAGTCTAGGAGGCAGTGCTGGTGTTAATCCTGCAGATCTGTGTCTGTGCTGAGTCTAGGAGGCAGTGCTGGTGTTAATCCTGCAGATCTGTGCTGAGTCTAGGAGGCAGTGCTGGTGTTAATCCTGCAGATCTGTGCTGAGTCTAGGAGGCAGTGCTGGTGTTAATCCTGCAGATCTGTGTCTGTGCTGAGTCTAGGAGGCAGTGCTGGTGCTAATCCTGCAGATCTGTGTCTGTGCTGAGTCTAGGAGGCGGTGCTGGTGTTAATCCTGCAGATCTGTGCTGAGTCTAGGAGGCAGTGCTGGTGTTAATCCTGCAGATCTGTGTCATTGATTGTGGTGACCCACTATCTGAGCCCATCCAAAGCCTCGCTCCACAGTGTCTTTGTACAGCGTGCATGTCCCAGGGTTAGTCTGGATCTCACCCAGGCATTTCTTCACAGCTCTCCACTTCCTGTTTTAAACAGCAACTGGGAGAGGCTGCTTCACCCAGCAGGGGGAGCTACAGAACTCTACACAGGATCTAAAGGTGCAATAATAGCTGTTTACAGCAGCGCCGTGTCTGTGTGTCTCGGTACACACTGCTGTTCCTTTAACACTGTGCTGCCCTGCTGGCAGAGAGTCTGTCCTGACCAGTCTGCTTGTCTTCCAGGGAAGTTCATTGAGCACGACCCCCAGCACAGCGGTGAGATCGGTAAGTGTCTCTCTTCAGTGAATCAAGAGCTTCCATGCAGGAGCTTTACTGGCTCCAGTTTGGTCCAGTGTGTGTCTGTGATTGCCTCCTACCTCCCTGCAGACCTGCTGGTTTTGGGGTGCGTGGTGCAGGAGTTGGGGTCCCCCAGGACGCAGGCAGAGCTCACAGCGCTGGTGCAGGACCTCACAGGGAACCACGGCAACAACATCCCATACCGCGACTTCGTCATGGTGATGCTGGGCCGCCGCTCCTCCATGTGTGCGCGGTACGGACCCCCCAACCCCCCCAACCCCCCCCCCCCTAACCCCCTAACCCCCCCCCCCCTAACCCCCTAACCCCTCCCTCTTGCACTCCACAAGGCAGGCTCAGCAGGGTGAGTTTGGTGTGTGTGGAAGCTGAGGGACAGACAACAGTGTCATCAGTGCTCAGCTTTAGCACATTATAAAGGGTTGGAAATCAGACTCCCATTGCACAGCAGTGTGATCCATTCCTGGTTTCACTGGGAGTTTAATAATAAGACACACCTGAGCTTGTTAGCTAGACACACTGGGGCTGATCAAGCTGGTAGATAATGCGCTGCAGCGGTGTCGGTAACAGCCTCTCTGTCCCTCGCGCACGATAATGCGCTGCAGCGGTGTCGGTAACAGCCTCTCTGTCCCTCGCGCAGGATAATGCGCTGCAGCGGCGTCGGTAACAGCCTCTCTGTCCCTCGCGCAGGATAATGCGCTGCAGCGGCGTCGGTAACAGCCTCTCTGTCCCTCGCGCAGGATAATGCGCTGCAGCGGCGTCGGTAACAGCCTCTCTGTCCCTCGCACAGGATAATGCGCTGCAGCGGCGTCGGTAACAGCCTCTCTGTCCCTCGCGCAGGATAATGCGCTGCAGCAGCGTCGGTAACAGCCTCTCTGTCCCTCGCGCAGGATAATGTGCTGCAGCGGTGTCGGTAACAGCCTCTCTGTCCCTCGCGCAGGATAATGCGCTGCAGCGGCGTCGGTAACAGCCTCTCTGTCCCTTGCGCAGGATAATGCGCTGCAGCGGCGTCGGTAACAGCCTCTCTGTCCCTCGCGCAGGATAATGCGCTGCAGCAGCGTCGGTAACAGCCTCTCTGTCCCTCGCACAGGATAATGCGCTGCAGCGGCGTCGGTAACAGCCTCTCTGTCCCTCGCGCAGGATAATGCGCTGCAGCGGTGTCGGTAACAGCCTCTCTGTCCCTCGCGCAGGATAATGCGCTGCAGCAGCGTTGGTAACAGCCTCTCTGTCCCTCGCGCAGGATAATGCGCTGCAGCGGCGTCGGTAACAGCCTCTCTGTCCCTCGCGCAGGATAATGCGCTGCAGCAGCGTTGGTAACAGCCTCTCTGTCCCTCGCACAGGATAATGCGCTGCAGCGGCGTCGGTAACAGCCTCTCTGTCCCTCCCGCAGGATAATGCGCTGCAGCGGCGTCGGTAACAGCCTCTCTGTCCCTCGCGCAGGATAATGTGCTGCAGCAGCGTCGGTAACAGCCTCTCTGTCCCTCGCACAGGATAATGCGCTGCAGCGGCGTCGGTAACAGCCTCTCTGTCCCTCGCGCAGGATAATGCGCTGCAGCGGTGTCGGTAACAGCCTCTCTGTCCCTCGCGCAGGATAATGCGCTGCAGCAGCGTTGGTAACAGCCTCTCTGTCCCTCGCGCAGGATAATGCGCTGCAGCGGCGTCGGTAACAGCCTCTCTGTCCCTCGCGCAGGATAATGCGCTGCAGCAGCGTTGGTAACAGCCTCTCTGTCCCTCGCGCAGGATAATGCGCTGCAGCGGCGTCGGTAACAGCCTCTCTGTCCCTCGCGCAGGATAATGCGCTGCAGCAGCGTTGGTAACAGCCTCTCTGTCCCTCGCACAGGATAATGCGCTGCAGCGGCGTCGGTAACAGCCTCTCTGTCCCTCGCGCAGGATAATGCGCTGCAGCGGCGTTGGTAACAGCCTCTCTGTCCCTCGCGCAGGATAATGCGCTGCAGCGGCGTCGGTAACAGCCTCTCTGTCCCTCGCGCAGGATAATGCGCTGCAGCAGCGTTGGTAACAGCCTCTCTGTCCCTCGCACAGGATAATGCGCTGCAGCGGCGTCGGTAACAGCCTCTCTGTCCCTCCCGCAGGATAATGCGCTGCAGCGGCGTCGGCTGTGTGGAGGGTAAGAAGCCTTGTCTGATCTCCGCTGCCCACCCCCCGGGCTCTCCTGTGGGCGCGCTGCCCTCCCCTCTCTCCCTCCTGCCCCCTCCCCCGCCCCCCTCCCCTGCTGACGGGGCCGTCCCGGTGTTCCCCCCCGCCTGAGCCCCGAGGAGGGGGGTGAGCGTCACTGTGTCTGTCTAAATACTGAACATCTGTAAATGCAAAATAAAGAGGTTGTTTTTTGAGTACAGAGCTCCTGAGTTATTAATGCTGAGCTCCACTTGATTTTTACATCTTGACTCTTCCCGTGCTCTGTAATGAGGAATGAAATGAACGTTACCTCCCCCCCCCCACACACCCTCCCTCCTCACCCCCCCCACGCACACACACACCCTCCCTCCTCACCCCCCCACGCACACACACACCCTCCCTGCTCACCCCCCCCACGCACACACACACCCTCCCTGCTCACCCCCCCCACGCACACACACACCCTCCCTCCTCACCCCCCCCACGCACACACACCCCCTCCCTCCTCACCCCCCCACGCACACACACACACACACAGACAGACACACACATGCACTGACACACACACACATGGCAAGCAAGGCTCCAGACCAGTATATAGTCGTGTTTGTTTATTTATTTACTTAATCCAGTATTCATTTACAGCAAACAGGAAGCAGTTGAAAGTCTGTGTGTATATGTATGTATATATATGTATATGTTTGTGTATATTTATATATGTATGTGTATATATGTATATTAGAAAATAAATTCATTAAGATTTGTAGGTTTGGTGATTCTTTAACTTGGTGGCATCGGGAAAGGACTTTTAGTGAAAATGTTTGCCTGTGAGTATTTCTAGATGTCAAAACATAACAGTATTAAATACATTGATATAACCCTCTGCCACGGCTTAGAGTAGCATAACATAAACACACTGCGCTGCTCCCAGCACACACAACTAAACAACAACACAAATTATACAACAAAACAGATTCACTTTGCTTTTCAATCCCCTTCAAAGAGTCCTGACTCGGCTCGGAGCCAAACCTGCCCTACCATCCGACCAGCTAGAAAACAAGGGTGTGAGGGAGTGGGGTCGGGTGCGAGGGAGTGGGGTCGGGGTTTGGGTGTGAGGGAGTGGGGTCGGGGTTTGGGTGTGAGGGAGTGGGGTCGGGTACGTGGGAGTGGGGTCGGGTACGTGGGAGTGGGGTCGGGGTTCGGGTGCGAGGGAGTGGGGTCGGGGTTCGGGTGTGAGGGAGTGGGGTCGGGGTGAGGGTGTGAGGGAGTGGGGTCGGGTGCGTGGGAGTGGGGTCGGGGTTTGGGTGTGAGGGAGTGGGGTCGGGTACGTGGGAGTGGGGTCGGGTACGTGGGAGTGGGGTCGGGGTTCGGGTGCGAGGGAGTGGGGTCGGGGTTCGGGTGCGTGGGAGTGGGGTCGGGGTTCGGGTGTGAGGGAGTGGGGTCGGGGTTCGGGTGCGTGGGAGTGGGGTCGGGGTTCGGGTGTGAGGGAGTGGGGTCGGGGTTCGGGTGTGAGGGAGTGGGGTCGGGGGTCGGGTGTGAGGGGCAGGGCTCTCACACCGTGCCGAGCCGCACGTCGTAGGTCACCATGTGGTAGTTGTCCCAGGAGAAGAGCTGCCTGCGGGCCGGGTTGTAGTCGATCATGCTGTTGTAACGGTAGCGGTTCAGGAAGGGGATGCTGAGCGCCCGGCCGTGCCCGCTCTCCGTGCTGTAGCTGTAGTTCACCGTGGTGTTGGGCATGGTGTAGCTGGCCACGGTGTAGAGCGTGCCGCAGATCACGAAGGCGTTGGCGACGGACTGCTTGCGCACGCTGGTCTCCCAGCTGTGCAGCACCTCCAGGCTGTCAGGATCCAGCCGGGACAGCACGATGGCACCCTTGGCCTTGCTGGTGCTGTAAATGGCCCAGAGCCCCGTCTCATCCACGGCCAGGTCGATGTCGGTGTAGCCGCCCCAGGAGTAGGGGTACTGCCCGTGGAAGCCGGCATGGGGTAGCTCCCTGCGGGCGGCCACGCTCTCCGTGCGCAGGTCGTAGCGGAGGAGGGTGCGGGATTTGCGGCGCTGGTAGTAGAGTGAGCCCCGGTACACTACGGCCCCGGTGCTCTCCACGGACTCGGGCAGCAGGAGCACCTTGCTGGGGAAGCCGCGGGAGAGCTGCTTGAGGTCCTCATAGCCGAAGAGCTGCCGCACCGCGCTGCCCACCGCGTCCAGGCGCCACGTCATCTCGGGTCCGTAGAGGGGCACCGGCTCGGGGTCCTGCATCCACACACCGTACTTCCCAGAGATGCTGTCTGCCTTCCGGTGACTCTCCGGCTCACCCAGCCACACCAGCTCACCACAGCCTGGGGGAGAAAGGGAGGGGGGGAGAGAAGGGGAAGAGGGAGGGGAGGGGGATCAGTATCGACGCAGCTGTCTCGATGTTTTGTGTACATTTCTTTTATTTTATTTATGTAGTGCCTTACCATACCACGGAATCTCAAAGCGCTTTACAGACAGTATGTATCATGATCAAGAAACAAGACCGATATTAATAAAATACAATGAGAGTAATAATAACAATACATAGCAAATATCTAGATAGGACAAAAATAAAATAAATAAGAACAAACACAATACAAAGTTAGCAGATCAAAATGAGGTTAGGTTAAAAAAGCTGATCTATAAAAATGAGTCTTTAATCTTGATTTAAAAATGTTGACCGAAGCAGCGACAGAGGAAGGCAAAGAGCTGTACCTGTGCTGTCCCTCTGTGGGGGGGGGGGGGGGTCTGTACCTTTGCTGTCCCTCTGTGGGGGGGGGGGGGTCTGTACCTGTGCTGTCCCTCTGTGGGGGGGGGGGGGGGTCTGTACCTGTGCTGTCACTCTGGGGTGGGGGTCTGTACTGTACCTGTCACTCGAGGGGGGGGGGGTCTGTACCTGTGCTGTCACTGTGGGTGGGGGCCCGCACCTCTGTCACCTCCGATTTGAACTCCTGGAACCTGGGGCTGCTGTAATCCAGACTGGAGCCTGAGGGAGTGAGATAGAGAGGGGGTGAGAGTGAGACGGAGAGGGGGTGAGACTGAGACAGAGAGGGAGTGAGACGGAGGGGTGGAGGTGACGTTGCTGAATCTGTTACAGATGCTGTTTATTTATGAATTCTGTGCAAAAAAGGACAAAAAACTAACTGATCTAAGTGTTGTGTGAGCATTAGAAACCAGACCCTGTGTGTGCGCTGGAAACACAGCCACCTAGTGTTGGGCAGGGATAATTCCAGGACTGAAATATAAAATTCCTCAAGTGTTTAACGATCAGAGACCGAGGGAAGAGAAGAGCCAGAGAGGAGAGTCAGAGTGCATGCAACTGGAAGAGGAGAGTCAGAGTGCATGCAACTGGGAGAGGAGAGGAGAGGAGAGTCAGAGTGCATGCAACTGGAAGAGGAGAGGAGAGTCAGAGTGCATGCAACTGGGAGAGGAGAGGAGAGGAGAGTCAGAGTGCATGCAACTGGGAGAGGAGAGGAGAGTCAGAGTGCATGCAACTGGGAGAGGAGAGGAGAGGAGAGTCAGAGTGCATGCAACTGGGAGAGGAAGAGGAGAGGAAGAGGAGAGTCAGAGTGCATGCAACTGGAAGAGGAGAGTCAGAGTGCATGCAACTGGAAGAGGAGGAGAGGAGAGTCAGAGTGCATGCAACTGGAAGAGGAGAGGAGAGGAGAGTCAGAGTGCCTGCAACTGGGAGAGGAGAGTCAGAGTGCATGCAACTGGGAGAGGAGAGTCAGAGTGCATGCAACTGGGAGAGGAGTGCATGCAACTGGAAGAGGAGGAGGAAAGGAGAGGAGGAGTGCATGCAACTGGAAGAGGAGAGGAGAGGAGGAGAGTAATAGTAATAATACCAATTCTAACAAGAACAATGCATATGCTAATAATGACAAGAATCATTATTATAATAACAACACCTATACAAATATTAGAAATAATTGTAATAACACCACCACCACCAACAATCATATTAATATCAATTAACATAATGACAAAACCCATAATAGTTGAGGGGGGGTGTATGTGTTGAGAGGGGAGTGGGTGAGTGGGTGTGGGTGTTGAGAGGGGGGTGGGTGTGTGTGTGTGCGTGTGTTTAGTACTCACTGTCGGGGGGTCTCTGGTCAGGGTCCCGGAGGGGGGTCTCAGGGAAGCCGCACTGCCCCAGTCTAAGTCGGCTGTTCTCCTGCCCCAGCCTGTCCACTCTGCTCTGCAGCTCCTGCCTCTCAGCCTCCAGCCTGTCCCTCTCCCGCTGCAGTTCAGTCTTCTCCCTCATGGCGGCGCTGTATGCTGCTTCCAGACCCCCGTCCTGCCCCACGGCCCCTCCCGGCCCTGCCAGCCGGCTCACCAGCGCCTCCAGCAGGCCCAGTCGTGTCTGCAGGGCCTCCATCTCTGTGCGTTGCAGCGCCCCCTGTCGGCTGAGCTCCTGCTCCGCGGCTGGCTCGGGGCAGCTGTGCTCCGCAGGGCTCGGCACGGTGAAGGTGTAGAGGCAGCGGCCGCCCCCGTCGTTAGCTCTGTGCAGAGAGGCAGTGCTGCACAGCGTCCCCTGCAGGACGGAGGACACACAGGCAGCCAGGAACAGCTTCCACAACATGATTCCTGGCGAGGTGAACCCTCTCTGTGTCTCTCTGTGTCTCTCTAGCTCTCCCTGTGTCTCTCTGTGTATCTCTATCTCTCTCTAGACTGGAGAGGAAACACAAGCTGGTAAAACAAACCGTGCTCCCTCACTCTCCCTCTCTCTGTGTCTCTCTAGCTCTCCCTGTGTCTCTCTAGCTGTCCCTGTGTCTCTGTAGCTCTCTCTGTGTCTCGGCTTGATCCCTGGGCTGTGCTTGGTGTCCCTTCCTCTGTCTATAGACTGAAAGTCCTTCTGTCTGTCTGTCTGTCTGTATTCTGTAGCTGCTGAGTGTGTCTGCCTCCTGCTCCTTTGCTCTGCACCTCTGTCTGTCAGTGTGAGAGGCTGGACTGGGTATATTTATACAGGTTGGGGGCGGGGTTGGGTTTGGGGGGCGGGGTTGGGTTTGGGCTGTTTTTTCAAGCGATGGATTGGCAGCAGCATTTCAGAATTGTTGTTTGGGATTTCTTAAAGACACACCACTGAGAAGGGCTTCTTTACAGCCCACTGTGAAAGAAAGGACTGGAAACTCCTGCCACTGACAATATGAATCACCCAGAGCAGCAAGAAATAGCAGCAGCCTCCCAGCCCTCAGCATAGGGATCGAGGTTCACCCTGGAGACAGTTTGCAGGGCGACAGCAGTCTGTCTGTCTTTCTGTCTGTCTGTCTGTCTGTCTGTCTGTGTGTCTGTCTTTCTGTCTGTCTTTGTGTGTGTCTGTCTGTGTGAGTCTTTGTGTGTGTCTGTCTGTCTGTATGTGTGTGCGTCTGTGTGTCTGTCTGTGTCTGTATGTGTGTGTGTATGTGTGTGTGTGTCTGTGTCTGTGTCTGTGTCTGTGTGTGTCTGTCCGCAGAGCAGTGACAGCGCCAGGGTGCATTGATTCAGTGCAAGGGCTCCCAGCCTCTCCGAGGGAAAGCCATGTCTTTAGATCTCTGCTGTATTCTGTATCCGCAGCCTGGCTTTCATTGGATAAATTCCAGGGCTCGGCGTCCTTCGGTCTCAATATTAATAGCACGCCAGGTCTGCTTACTGCTGGCCTGCGCATTCCTGCGGGATCTGGATCTGGATCTGGGGGGGTGAGGAAGCCCTCTCTGGTGCCCCCCCTCCTCTCCCATGCACTGCTCATGCACTCGGGACCCACTGCAGGTCAGAGCTGTTTCAGAGCCCCTCACAGTAACTCAAGCTGGTGGTTTAAAACGGCACATTCCAGTCCACTGCCCTCGGAGCGGGACGGGGAAACACCCGACTGCCCTCGGAGCAGGACAGGGAAACACCCGACTGCCCTGGGAGCGGGACGGGGAAACACCCGACTGCCCTGGGAGCGGGACGGGGAAACACCCGACTGCCCTGGGAGCGGGACGGGGAAACACCCGACTGCCCTGGGAGCGGGACGGGGAAACACCCGACTGCCCTGGGAGCGGGACGGGGAAACACCCGACTGCCCTCGGAGCGGGACGGGGAAACACCCGACTGCCCTCGGAGCGGGACGGGGAAACACCCCCGACTGCCCTCGGAGCGGGACGGGGAAACACCCGACTGCCCTCGGAGCGGGACGGGGAAACACCCGACTGCCCTCGGAGCGGGACGGGGAATGTGCTGACCTGCACTGCAGGGCTGATGCAATGAGACTGACCTGCACTGCAGGGCTGATGCAATGAGGCTGCACTGCACTGCAGGGCTGATGCAATGAGACTGACCTGCACTGCAGGGCTGATGCAATGAGACTGACCTGCACTGCAGGGCTGATGCAATGAGGCTGCACTGCACTGCAGGGCTGATGCAATGAGGCTGCACTGCACTGCAGGGCTGATGCAATGAGGCTGCACTGCACTGCAGGGCTGATGCAATGAGGCTGCACTGCACTGCAGGGCTGATGCAATGAGACTGACCTGCACTGCAGGGCTGATGCAATGAGGCTGCACTGCACTGCAGGGCTGATGCAATGAGACTGACCTGCACTGCAGGGCTGATGCAATGAGGCTGCACTGCACTGCAGGGCTGATGCAATGAGACTGACCTGCACTGCAGGGCTGATGCACTGAGGCTGAACTGCACTGCAGGGCTGATGCAATGAGGCTGCACTGCACTGCAGGGCTGATGCAATGAGGCTGCACTGCACTGCAGGGCTGATGCAATGAGACTGACCTGCACTGCAGGGCTGATGCAATGAGGCTGCACTGCACTGCAGGGCTGATGCAATGAGGCTGCACTGCACTGCAGGGCTGATGCAATGAGGCTGCACTGCACTGCAGGACTGATGCAATGAGGCTGCACTGCACTGCACTGCAGGGCTGATGCAATGAGACTGACCTGCACTACAGTGCTGATGCAATGAGACTGACCTGCACTGCAGGGCTGATGCAATGAGGCTGCACTGCACTGCAGGGCTGATGCAATGAGGCTGAACTGCACTGCAGGGCTGATGTTTAACAACACGTCTGTCTGACGGTTACTGGAAACTCTGACTGCTTACGGGAACGCTCCTGCACAATCTCCACCTCCCCTCGAAAACGGAACTGTGCGAACAGTCTCAATCCCGGGATGGTCCTTCAGTAATAAAAACAGGAAACTGCCTTCTGCCAGCTGGCAGACCGTAGCTGGCAGCATTACAAAGGCAGCGGCTTCCAGCCTCATGCACCAAAGAGATTAATATGATCAGGGTTAGTTTGATAGTTACTTGTGTTTGTAAAACATGGTTTTGGCCTGATTTGAACACTGCCAGTTGAAGGTATTCCACCTGGAGGTTAAAGGATGCTTCAGTACCATCGGCGTGCACGTTTCAGTGTGTCACTTTCGTAGCTGCTTTATAACCCTGTTAGTGTGCGTTCTCCATCCTTGTGATGAGAACAAACCCTGTCTGTGTCATCTCTCAGACCCCAGACCCACCTCTCTAACGGACTGACTGCCGAAGCAGCGCAGCAAGAGAACAAATCACACATTCATATCACAGAGAGAGGGGATAACGGGTCACATTGAAATGACTTTATTTAAAGAAAAACAAACCACCAAAAAACAGATCAAACCCTTTCTCATTACCGAGCGATGCCTGAATACTTTCAACAGCATAGACACATACTTTATATAATCTACCTAAACACAATGGTGATGATGCGAGATTCTGCAGACTGGGGGGGCTCCAGTGCTAGCCTTCATTCAGAGTGCTGTGCCTTCAGATGCGACATGAACAATGACAGCTGCTGGACTCGCCAACTATACCACAGCACTCCTCCAGAACTTAATAAGGTGGTTAATTCACTGGCAGGCCCTGTGCACAGCAATTTGTAAAAGTCTTCTATTTTACTGTAGATGGGGGGGTATAGCATAAAACACAACATTAGTGGAGTAAAGCACAGTGAAAGTGATGTGCTGTGTTCAGAGGACTGGGACTGCTCTGGGGAAGAAGAACAAGAGCATGGGCTTCACTCTTACAGTACTGTGTGGTAGAGATGGGCTTCACTGTTACAGTACTGTCTGGTAGAGATGAGCTTCACTCTTACAGTACTGTGGTAGAGATGAGCTTCACTCTCACAGTACTGTGGTAGAGATGAGCTTCACTCTTACAGTACTGTCTGGTAGAGATGAGCTTCACTCTTGCAGTACTGTCTGGTAGAGATGAGCTTCACTCTCGCAGTACTGTCTGTTAGAGATGAGCTTCACTCTCACAGTACTGTCTGTTAGAGATGAGCTTCACTCTTACAGTACTGTCTGGTAGAGATGGGCTTCACTCTTACAGTACTGTCTGGTAGAGATGGGCTTCACTCTCACAGTACTGTCTGGTAGAGATGAGCTTCACTCTTACAGTACTGTCTGGTAGAGATGAGCTTCACTCTTACAGTACTGTCTGGTAGAGATGAGCTTCACTCTTACAGTACTGTGGTAGAGATGAGCTTCACTCTCACAGTACTGTGGTAGAGATGAGCTTCACTCTTACAGTACTGTCTGGTAGAGATGAGCTTCACTCTTACAGTAGTGTCTGGTAGAGATGAGCTTCACTCTTACAGTACTGTCTGGTAGAGATGAGCTTCACTCTTACAGTACTGTCTGGTAGAGATGAGCTTCACTGTTACAGTAGTGTCTGGTAGAGATGAGCTTCACTCTTACAGTACTGTGGTAGAGATGAGCTTCACTCTCACAGTACTGTGGTACTGATGAGCTTCACTCTTACAGTAGTGTCTGGTAGAGATGAGCTTCACTCTTACAGTACTGTGTGGTAGAGATGAGCTTCACTCTTACAGTAGTGTCTGGTAGAGATGAGCTTCACTCTCACAGTACTGTCTGGTAGAGATGAGCTTCACTCTTACAGTACTGTCTGGTAGAGATGAGCTTCACTCTTACACTACTGTCTGGTAGAGATGAGCTTCACTCTCACAGTACTGTCTGGTAGAGATGAGCTTCACTCTTACAGTACTGTCTGGTAGAGATGAGCTTCACTCTTACAGTAGTGTCTGGTAGAGATGGGCTTCACTCTCACAGTACTGTCTGGTAGAGATGAGCTTCACTCTTACAGTACTGTCTGGTAGAGATGAGCTTCACTCTCACAGTAGTGTCTGGTAGAGATGAGCTTCATTCTTACAGTACTGTCTGGTAGAGATGAGCTTCACTCTCACAGTAGTGTCTGGTAGAGATGAGCTTCACTCTTACAGTGCTGTCTGGTAGAGATGAGCTTCACTCTTACAGTACTGTCTGGTAGAGATGAGCTTCACTCTCACAGTACTGTCTGGTAGAGATGAGCTTCACTCTTACAGTACTGTGTGGTAGAGATGAGCTTCACTCTTACAGTAGTGTCTGGTAGAGATGAGCTTCACTCTTACAGTACTGTGTGGTAGAGATGAGCTTCACTCTCACAGTACTGTCTGGTAGAGATGAGCTTCACTCTTACAGTACTGTGTGGTAGAGATGAGCTTCATTCTTACAGTACTGTCTGGTAGAGATGAGCTTCACTCTCACAGTACTGTCTGGTAGAGATGGGCTTCACTCTTACAGTACTGTCTGGTAGAGATGAGCTTCACTCTTACAGTACTGTGTGGTAGAGATGAGCTTCACTCTTACAGTAGTGTCTGGTAGAGATGAGCTTCACTCTTACAGTACTGTGTGGTAGAGATGAGCTTCACTCTCACAGTACTGTCTGGTAGAGATGAGCTTCACTCTTACAGTACTGTCTGGTAGAGATGAGCTTCACTCTTACAGTACTGTCTGGTAGAGATGAGCTTCACTCTCACAGTACTGTCTGGTAGAGATGAGCTTCACTCTTACAGTACTGTCTGGTAGAGATGGGCTTCACTCTCACAGTACTGTCTGGTAGAGATGAGCTTCACTCTTACAGTACTGTCTGGTAGAGATGAGCTTCACTCTTACAATACTGTGTGGTAGAGATGAGCTTCACTCTTACAGTACTGTCTGGTAGAGATGAGCTTCACTCTCACAGTACTGTCTGGTAGAGATGAGCTTCACTCTTACAGTACTGTCTGGTAGAGATGAGCTTCACTCACAGTAGTGTCTGGTAGAGATGAGCTTCACTCTCAGTACTGTCTGGTAGAGATGAGCTTCACTCTCACAGTACTGTCTGGTAGAGATGAGCTTCACTCTCACAGTACTGTCTGGTAGAGATGAGCTTCACTCTCACAGTAGTGTCTGGTAGAGATGAGCTTCACTCTTACAGTAGTGTCTGGTAGAGATGAGCTTCACTCTCACAGTACTGTCTGGTAGAGATGAGCTTCACTCTCACAGTACTGTGTGGTAGAGATGAGCTTCACTCTCACAGTACTGTGTGGTAGAGATGAGCTTCACTCTCACAGTACTGTCTGGTAGAGATGAGCTTCACTCTTACAGTAGTGTCTGGTAGAGATGAGCTTCACTCTTACAGTACTGTCTGGTAGAGATGAGCTTCACTCTCACAGTACTGTCTGGTAGAGATGGGCTTCACTCTCACAGTACTGTCTGGTAGAGATGAGCTTCACTCTCACAGTACTGTGTGGTAGAGATGAGCTTCACTCTTACAGTACTGTCTGGTAGAGATGAGCTTCACTCTCACAGTACTGTCTGGTAGAGATGAGCTTCACTCTTACAGTACTGTCTGGTAGAGATGAGCTTCACTCTCACAGTACTGTCTGGTAGAGATGAGCTTCACTCTTACAGTACTGTCTGGTAGAGATGAGCTTCACTCTCACAGTACTGTCTGGTAGAGATGAGCTTCACTCTTACAGTACTGTGTGGTAGAGATGAGCTTCACTCTCACAGTAGTGTCTGGTAGAGATGAGCTTCACTCTCACAGTAGTGTCTGGTAGAGATGAGCTTCACTCTCACAGTACTGTCTGGTAGAGATGAGCTTCACTCTTACAGTAGTGTCTGGTTTGCTTTGTTTTTTTAAACTCCCCCTGGCACAGTCACACATTCAGGATTTATTATTATTTTTAAATTTATTTTTTGTTTGAATTGTCTCCTCAAAACAAAACAATTGGACAGAAAGTGTAAGATATCACATGACTGTAAAATTGTAAACATCAGTTCCAGATGATTTGTTTTTTATACACAGATATGGGGTATGTACACTTGACCTTGTTATCCATATTGAACCCCAGCAGTGTTCTTGCACCCCCACTGCGTCTTCAGCGCCGGCTCCACAGTGCCCCCCACTGGTAGAGGTGGGAGGTGTAGAGGCTGCAGGCTCATTGGCAGAGGGCTGGGAAGGAGGGCTCTGATTGGTGGATGCTGAGTGATTATTCCATTGTTGAGTCACTGAGGTCCGCACACTGTGATTGGTCCGTTCTTCCATTGTTGAGTCACTGGGAAAGGGACAGTGCTGAGGTCCTTGGCTCTCCCTGCCTGATTGGTGCAAATCTCTCATTTGATTCCCAGCAGTGTCTCTTCCTGGTTCTGCACTGGAGCTGAATATACAGGGGAGAGGGGAGAGGGGAGAGGGGAAGCCACGAGTCCTCCGCCACAGCGCCCCCTGCTGGCTCCTCCTAGCCTGGCACTAACGGTACCGCAGGATCAGAGGAACTAGAGGAGAGACACAAACACACACAGATCCACAGTCACTAATGCAAGACTGGCTTTTCAGGAAACATGAACATATACTTGTGTGCCTACCTGCTTATTTATATGCATTATAAGGGCCCTTCACTAACTCTATGGTTTCAATGTTTTTCTGTGTAAATCAGACGGCGAATTATCAAGGTAAAACTGTACATGTTTGTCTATCTTGTTAATTTCACTTGCTGGACGTTATTATACCTGACCGACGGCTAGTATATGTGTGAGCACAGCAAGAATATCCTGAAGCTGTGGAAGGATTCAGGGATGCACTGCATAGTATAGTATGTATGTAGGAGTGTGTCTGTGAGGGACGGGCTGTGTGTCTGTGAGGGACGGGCTGTGTGTCTGTCAAGGACGGGCTGTGTGTCTGTCAGGGAAGGGCTGTGTGTCTGTCAGGGAAGGGCTGTGTGTCTGTGAGGGACGGGCTGTGTGCCTGTCAGGGACGGGCTGTGTGTCTGTCAGGGATGGGCTGTGTGTCTGTCAGGGACGGGCTGTGTGTCTGTCAGGGACGGGCTGTGTGTCTGTCAGGGATGGGATGTGTGTCTGTCAGGGACAGGATGTGTGTCTGTGAGGGACGGGCTGTGTGTCTGTCAGGGATGGGCTGTGTGTCTGTCAGGGACAGGCTGTGTGTCTGTCAGGGACGGGCTGTGTGTCTGTCAGGGACGGGATGTGTGTCTGTCAGGGATGGGCTGTGTGTCTGTGTGTCTGTCAGGGACGGGCTGTGTGTCTGTCAGAGCAGCTCCCTGTCACTCACCCACGATGATCAGCAGGATGGCCACCACCACCAGCGCTACGATTGCCTTCATCTACAAGAGAGGAACACAGCGATCAGGCACTCCACACACGAGAGAGGAACACAGCAATCAGGCACTCCACACACGAGAGAGGAACACAGCGATCAGGCACTCCACACACGAGAGAGGAACACAGCGATCAGGCACTCCACACACGAGAGAGGAACACAGACACACCAAGATAGAGACAGATAGAGATATAGACACACAGATACAGACACACACACAGATAGACACACACACAGATAGATACAGACACACAGATACAGACACACACACAGATATAGACACAGAGATAGACACACACACACAGTGATACAGACACACACACAGATACAGACACACACACACAGATACAGACACACAGAGATACAGACACACACAGATACAGACACACACACACAGATACAGACACACAGAGATACAGACACACACAGATACAGACACACAGAGATACAGACACACACACACACAGATAGAGATACAGACGGGGTGCTGCTCACTTTGCACTCTCTCCACCACATCCTCCTGCGCAGCTGCTTGGCTCGGCTGCTGAATGCCGAGGCGTTATCTGACAGGCTTTCTGGAGAGCGAAAGAAAAACAGAAATCAAAACAGAATCAACACACATGCCTGGGGGAGAACTCCAGCAGACAATTCAGTGAAGCGTCTGGCGATGCCTCCTGCCTGTCTGTCTGGCGATGCCTCCTGCTTGCCTGCCTGTCTGGCGATACCTCCTGCCTGCCTGGCGATGCCTCCTGCCTGCCTGGCTGGCTGCCTGCCTGCCTGCCTGGCAATGCCTCCTGCCTGCCTGCCTGGCGATGCCTCCTGCCTGCCTGCCTACCTGCCTGGCGATGCCTCCTGCCTGCCTGCCTACCTGCCTGGCGATGCCTCCTGCCTGCCTGCCTACCTGCCTGGCGATGCCTCCTGCCTGCCTGCCTGCCTGGCGATGCCTCCTGCCTGCCCGGTGATGCCTCCTGCCTGCCTGCCTGCCTGGCGATGCCTCCTGCCTGCCTGCCTGCCTGGCGATGCCTCCTGCCTGCCCGGCGATGCCTCCTGCCTGCCTGCCTGCCTGGCTGGCGATGCCTCCTGCCTGCCTGGCGATGCCTCCTGCCTGCCTGGCGATGCCTCCTGCCTGCCTGCCTGCCTGGCGATGCCTCCTGCCTGCCTGGCGATGCCTCCTGCCTGCCTGCCTGCCTGGCGATGCCTCCTGCCTGCCCGGTGATGCCTCCTGCCTGCCTGCCTGCCTGGCGATGCCTCCTGCCTGCCTGCCTGGCTGGCGATGCCTCCTGCCTGCCTGCCTGGCGATGCCTCCTGCCTGCCTGGCGATGCCTCCTGCCTGCCTGCCTGCCTGGCGATGCCTCCTGCCTGCCCGGCGATGCCTCCTGCCTGCCTGCCTGCCTGGCGATGCCTCCTGCCTGCCCGGCGATGCCTCCTGCCTGCCTGCCCGGCGATGCCTCCTGCCTGCTGCTTTGCTGATGCCAGAGGAGCCCTGCGGCCCATCAGCACTCGTCCGGCTCCTAGGAGCTGACCCATCTCAGAACTGTGTAAAGGATCCCAGTGTTTGTGCCTCAACAACATTATAGTGTAGTGACAGAACTGGCACCTTACATAGAAAACACAAGGAAAGTTGATTTACTTGGGTGTACGTTTCATTGGTGCATCGATAAAATGTGCGAGGGATCGGTCAGTGTGTGTTACTGAAACAAAACACATGGTGGAGAAGAACCAGGATACTATTCAGCATTCGCTCAGCACTCCTTGGCTTGAGAAACAACAGCTGGAGTCCTAAACTAAATAATACAAAATAAAAGGGAATTAGGAAAATAATGTGACTGTGAATGTGTTTTTCAAAGCTGCAGTGGTTATGTGCAGAAGATGTTTGCTGATGTGGACTGGCCCAGGAAGAGTGGAGAACACTTTTCTGATGTAAACAACACTGCGGGCTAATGTCACAGGCTGAACCTGGAGGCAGTATCTGAACACACTCCCCTACTCCACTGATGAAAAACATCATTAAAGCAAATTACAAAACCATACGGGCCGCGGGATGAGAAACGCACGGAGCATGCAGGCTGCACAGCAAACACAATTCCAAGAGAGTCACTTCCATCTGGGAATCGCTTCAACCCCTCAGCTGTAACTGGAGCACTGACACACAAACTGAGGAGCAGCGTGCACAGGAGACTGTGCCCTGTGTCTGCAACCCTGTCTGTCTGTCAGTGAGTCAGGGAGTCAGTGAGTCAGTGAGTCAGGGAGTCAGGGAGTCAGGGAGTCAGGGAGTCAGTCAGTGAGTCAGGGAGTCAGGGAGTCAGGGAGTCAGGGAGTCAGTCAGTGAGTCAGTGAGTCAGTCAGGGAGTCAGGGAGTCAGGGAGTGAGTCAAGGAGTCAGTCAGTCAGGGAGTCAGGGAGTGAGTCAAGGAGTCAGTCAGTCAGGGAGTCAGTCAGGGAGTCAGGGAGTCAGTCAGTCAGTCAGTCAGTCAGTCAGTGAGTCAGTCAGTCAGTCAGTCAGTCAGTCAGTGAGTCAGTCAGTCAGTCAGTCAGTCAGTCAGTGAGTCAGTGAGTCATTCAGGGAGTCATTCAGTCAGTGAGTCAGGGAGTCAGTCAGTCAGTCAGTCAGGGAGTCAGGGAGTCAGTGAGTCAGTGAGTCAGTCAGTGAGTCAGGGAGTCAGGGAGTCAGTCAGTCAGTGAGTCATTCAGGGAGTCAGGGAGTCAGTCAGTCGGGGAGTCAGTCAGTGAGTCAGTGAGTCAGGGAGTCAGTCAGTCAGTCAGTGAGTCAGGAAGTCAGTCAGTCAGGGAGTCAGGGAGTCAGTGAGTCAGTGAGTCAGTGAGTCATTCAGGGAGTCAGGGAGTCAGTCAGTCGGGGAGTCAGTCAGTGAGTCAGTGAGTCAGGGAGTCAGTCAGTCAGTCAGTGAGTCAGGAAGTCAGTCAGTCAGGGAGTCAGGGAGTCAGTCAGTCAGTCAGTCAGTCAGTGAGTCAGGGAGTCAGGGAGTCAGTCAGTCAGTCAGTCAGTCAGTGAGTCAGTCAGTCAGTGACTCAGCTTTCACAGGGCAGGTACAGCATTGGGTGCCTGTGAGGGTGAGAAGCTGGCAGTCCCGCTCTCACACGGAGCGCTCGATCACATCAGGCGCAGTGACAGAGATACAGCCTGGCAGCCTGGCTCCTCAGCAGACCCTTATAAAAGTGTCCCACAGTAAAAGCACAGTAACGAGGAAGAAACAGGGATGGAAATAAGACTCCTAGTACAAAATGACTGTGGTAAACTTTTATAAGGGTGGATATGCAGGCTGCGAGTCGGAGGGAGAGAGAGATTTTGAGAGTTAACCCCTCGCTGTCCTTACCAGACTTGTCCTGCAGGTCGTCCAGCCGTTCTCCCCTCTCGATCACCTTGGTGATGTTCTCTTGCATGACATCAATCACCTCATCCACCTGGGTCTGCACTCTGAGAGAGAGAGAGATGGACCCTGGAAATATCAATACTGTATTTCAATGCTCCACAATTCACTTATTTAGTTCATTCACAGCTTGGCCGAGTAGTTTACTGTTTAAGGGCCTCAGTTCAATAGTTATGCTGCAATATGAATGGAAGTTAAAACCACACACTTTTACAACAAGTGAGTTTTAATACAGACTTCATGCCCTGATTGGACCAATGCACAGCTAGAACACAACTGCCAGCCCTGCACGGCGCATTGAGACCTTAGCTTAAAGAAAATAAGAACTGAATTGACAGCTCCCAGTCACCAGGCTCCCTGTAAGGCCCTTGTTAAGTGAGCCACTCTGTTTACCCCGGCTCTCGCCCCTCTGAAGCACACGGCACTCTGTTTACCCCGGCTCTCGCCCCTCTGAAGCACACGGCACTCTGTTTACCCCGGCTCTCGCCCCTCTGAAGCACACGGCACTCTGTTTACCCCGGCTCTCGCCCCTCTGAAGAACACAGCACTCTGTTTATCCTGGCTCTCGCCCCTCTGAAGCACACGGCACTCTGTTTACCCCGGCTCTCGCCCCTCTGAAGCACACGGCACTCTGTTTACCCCAGCTCTCGCCCCTCTGAAGCACACGGCACTCTGTTTACCCCGGCTCTCGCCCCTCTGAAGCACACGGCACTCTGTTTACCCCGGCTCTCGCCCCTCTGAAGCACACGGCACTCTGTTTACCCCGGCTCTCGCCCCTCTGAAGCACACGGCACTCTGTTTACCCCGGCTCTCGCCCCTCTGAAGCACACGGCACTCTGTTTACCCCGGCTCTCGCCCCTCTGAAGCACGCGGCACTCTGTTTACCCCGGCTCTCGCCCCTCTGAAGCACACGGCACTCTGTTTACCCCGGCTCTCGCCCCTCTGAAGCACACGGCACTCTGTTTACCCCGGCTCTCTCCCCTCTGAAGCACACGGCACTCTGTTTACCCCGGCTCTCTCCCCTCTGAAGCACACGGCACTCTGTTTACCCCGGCTCTCGCCCCTCTGAAGCACACTGCACTCTGTTTACCCCGGCTCTCGCCCCTCTGAAGCACACGGCACTCTGTTTACCCCGGCTCTCGCCCCTCTGAAGCACACAGCACCGCACTGGCCTGTTTCAATTGAAACTTCACTGCTCCCGGGGGAGGATGGGAATGCCAGTGATAATCGGTTCACACTCCAAGCGTTTGGTTTCATTGTTTCACCTGCCAGTTTTAACATTTCACACATGCGACACACACAACGCACTTTCATCAAAGTCTCTTCTGATTTTAACAGCATGTGGCAAAAGCAAGCACAGGCACAATTACTATACAATACTAATAATAAAAAAGAAAATTCATTCCCGAACTGTGCTGGAAAAATACTAATACAGTCTGAGACACACACACACACACACACTGCTCAGACACACGCTGAGACACACACACACACACACGCACTGCTCAGACACACACACTGAGACACACACACACACACACACTGCTCAGACACACGCTGAGACACACACACACACACACGCACTGCTCAGACACACACACTGAGACACACACACACACACGCACTGCTCAGACACACGCTGAGACACACACACACACACACGCACTGCTCAGACACACACACTGAGACACACACACACACACGCACTGCTCAGACACACACACTGAGACACACACACGCACTGCTCAGACACACACACTGAGACACACACACGCACTGCTCAGACACAAACACTGAGACACACACACACGCACTGCTCAGACACACACACTGAGACACACACACACACACACGCACTGCTCAGACACACGCACTGCTCAGACACACGCTGAGACACACACACACACACACGCACTGCTCAGACACACGCTGAGACACACACACACACACATACGCACTGCTCAGACACACACACTGAGACACACACACACACACGCACTGCTCAGACACACGCTGAGACACACACACACACATGCACTGCTCAGACACACGCTGAGACACACACACACACACACACACACACACGCACTGCTCAGACACACACACTGAGACACACACACACGCACTGCTCAGACACACGCTGAGACACACACACGCACTGCTCAGACACAAACACTGAGACACACACACACGCACTGCTCAGACACACACGCTGAGACACACACACACACACGCACTGCTCAGACACACACACTGAGACACACACACGCACTGCTCAGACACACACACTGAGACACACACACGCACACACGCACTGCTCAGACACACGCTGAGACACACACACTACTCAGACACACACACGCACTGCTCAGACACAGGCACTGCTCAGGCACACACACTGAGACACACACTGCTCACGCACACACACTGAGACACACACACGCACTGCTCAGGCACACACACTACTCAGACACACACACTGCTCTCTCCACTCCACTCCACTCCCACACACATGCGCACACAGACACAGCCTCACACACACACGCTCGCTCCACTCCACTCACAAGCACACACACAGGCGTCATTCCTATCGGAACATCTGGTCACAATAAAATATTAATAAAAATCCAGGACTTACTGCTTAATCTTCTCATTTTTCCGTCCAAATGTGGGTCCTGAAGGCCCTCTCCTGAAAATCACATAAAACCGTAGGAGGATCAGGGATAAAACAAAACAAAACACTGAACCACTGATCCACTGAACCACTGATCCACTGAACCACTGATCCACTGAACCACTGATCCACTGATCCACTGAACCACTGATCCACTGATCCACTGATCCACTGAACCACTGATTCACTGGACCACTGAACCACTGATCCACTGAACCACTGATCCACTGATCCACTGATCCACTGAACCACTGAACCACTGATTCACTGATCCACTGATCCACTGAACCACTGATCCACTGAACCACTGAACCACTGATTCACTGAACCACTGATCCACTGCATTCAGAAACCTGGCAGCCGGTTTAGTTTGCTTCCGGTAAGTGATTGGACTCACACGGCATAGAGCTGCACCATTTCTTTACAATGTCATCTACAAAAAGACAGCAGCTGCATCAAAGATTGGAAATATTTCTGCTAAAGACAGATCTGTCCAGCACAAGAAGGGGATATTTCACGTGTCTCTTGTTATTTTTACATTTATTTATGTTTTTATTTTGTTTGAAAATTCACTGATGGTGAAAACAGAATGTCTACAATATACTACAATTTAGCATTTACTGTTTTTCAGGTAAGTGGGAAATATCTTAAAATACCTATTTTTAAACCTTGAAATGCTGTAAAAACCCTCATCTGTCTCCCTTCTCTGTCTGGTAAAGTACGAGACAACGAGAGAGAATAAGCGAGAGCGCGAGAGAGAGAGAGGTTAATGAATCGAGGTGCAGTGCGGAACAACAACATGAGGACAAAGGGTCCCTTTAAAAGGTCAGCCCTCCCTTCGGAGTAAATCTGGCTGGTATTTGAACTCATAAACAGAGAGACTAATAAACCAGCCCCCCTTACAGCCGGCATCTTCTAAACATGAGGCTGAATAACATGTGATACTGCTGTAACGAGAGCCAGACTGCCTTTATAGAGCTGTGCAATATTTACACACAGACAGGGGACCTGGGAGCCTTTAACACAGACAGATAGACAGGCAGGGGACCTGGAAGTCTTTAACACAGGCAGGGAGACAAACAGGCAGGCAGACAGGCAGACAGACAGGGGACCTGGGAGCCTTTAACACAGACAGATAGACAGGCAGGGGACCTGGAAGTCTTTAACACAGGCAGGGAGACAGACAGGCAGGCAGACAGGCAGACAGACAGGGGACCTGGGAGCCTTTAACACAGACAGATAGACAGGCAGGGGACCTGGAAGTCTTTAACACAGGCAGGGAGACAGACAGGCAGGCAGACAGGCAGACAGACAGGGGACCTGGGAGCCTTTAATACAGACAGACAGACAGACAGACAGGCAGGCAGGCAGGCAGGCAGGGGACCTGGGAGCCTTTAACACAGACAGACAGAGACAGACAGACAGACAGACAGACAGACAGAGAAACACATGTGCTGTCCGCTCTGCCCAGCTTGTAACGACCTCTGAACCCATTAAGTGTCAAATTATTTTTTCTTTCAATAAAAAACAAAAATCTCAACACAAGCTGTGTTTATGTAATTTGATACATTCACACTTAGACTTGACTTTTGCATTTGCTAACAAAATTAGAGTAAGTGATCATCATAACAATATAGTTAAAGAGGAAAATGAAACAGCAGGCAGAACTCACAGGAAGAAGTCCTCTTCTTCATCAGAGTCATCCTCCAACAGGTTTCTCTGCATCACGAAATAACAGCAGAGTCAGAGAGGTGAGCTTTCACATCGAACTCAATTAAACAAGCAAACTTCATTCACACTTTAGAAAAACACATCTTATATAAATATGTGCATATTCCAAACTGAAGCAGGGATGGAAATAAGACTCCTGTTGCATTGCAGTATAATAACATAAATGGGGTTCATGTTTCTATAATCTTGATTTGTAGTGAAATGCTTAAGAATCCGGTACGGTCACTTTGTCTGCATTCAAGAATAAATCAGCCCATTTTAAAGAAAGCAGGTATGGGTTGTGTGTGCATGTGTTGGAGACGCTGTGTAGTGTCTGCGGGGTGAATCACAGTGGGGTGAGCCTGTGTGATATCTCAGCTCCAATCTGTATGCGCTCCTGAAAGCCTGTCCAGTTCAACAGCTCAGGCATGTGACAGAACAAGCAGACCTGTAATGAAATGAAAGTGGAGCTCCAGTGGAGGGGAATTCCTTTACCAGGACCAGTGGAGAGCTGGGATTGGAGTCACACACACACAGAGACTCGCACGCAACGTTCCCCCGGCTGACTCCCAGCCTCATTACCCGGGATGGGACGGGACGGGGAGTGTCCAGGTGTCTCCTCGCATTTCACTGCAACACAAATCCCAGCAGCCACTCCTGGTTTATTAATACAGCACCACGTTCACGGCGCTTGCAGCATTAGCTACACTTGTGCAGCATAAGAAGTTTGCTGCCTGCTCTACTTAATTGGATGGCAGAAAACCTGGCCAGGGTATCAAAGTTTAATTGAAAGCTTATTAAGCATTTATATATTAGAGCCACAAATGTAATTTTTTTCTGAGGTTTCCCGGTAAATGCTGAAAGTTATTGAAATCTCTAGATATTCTGTTTTCCATACATAACATATTAGTAATTATCCCTGCATCAGTTCTCCTGTTTATCTCGTTCATTGTGTTTAAGTGTCCTCATAGCAATGGCCTGCTTCTACTTGCATTGATTATCTTTGTCTCATTAAAGCCACTTGGCAATTTCTTTATTACAAGCACCTGTCTGGTTAAACCGAGGTCAGGTTTTGTGTAGAGAGGAGAGAGAAGGGTGAGTCTGTGTCTGTGTCTGTGTCTGTTTGAAAAAGTATTTTCTAAGCTACTGCTTTTGAAGAATAAAAAAAACACTTAGGAAAGAAGTTTATATCAAGAAATGGAATCAATGCTACAATGAACTTCTTTAACTGAGTCTCAACTTTGCTTTAGCAGATGAGTCGAGATGTATTGAAGTCCTTCTGCCCACCCTGTGGATCTCTGTTCATTGTCTCACCCTGGGATTGGAAAGGATTCTTCGTCCGAGCTGCCTCTCCGTTGGGAAATCGTTTGCTGGACACACATTTCCAAGCCAGGGTGATTTTGCTGTTGTGTCGTTTCCCGAACGCTGGGTGAGATCAAACCCATTTTACTTTTTTTTTTCTGCTGCTAGATTACTTTGGAAAATCAACTTTATATGTTTTCTTTTTGTGTTTATTTTTATTTTTCACCTGGATTGGTTGTATACCTCTGTTCTGGTCAAATCGCTTATTTGTGATTTATTTGGGACTCAAAGGACTCAAATTGGACTGTGTTTATTTTTTGTGCTAATTGATCAGATTTACTGTTCTGTGATTGAGGGATGTGATGTATTTATTTTCACTTGCCTATCTTCTTCTTGCTGTAGCAGTTGTATTTCTGTTCTCTCTCTGTGGTTTGTTTGGATTGCCTCAATGCATATTGATTGTAAGGACTGCTGTCCTGCCCGCGGTTATTTCTTGGATCTGGCACTCTAACATATGGTTTAATGCGGGTGGGAATATAATTGTGATCCGGTAATTAATTACTGTGATTGACCTCTAGAGTTGAGTTTGTTACATACTCTCAGATGTACAGTACAGTACGGAGGGCTCTGTATTGAAGGTGCTAGCTCTCAGATCTCCAGTACAGTACTGAGGGCTCTGTATTGAAGGTGCTGGTTCTCAGATGTACAGTACTGAGGGCTCTGTATTGAAGGTGCTGGCTCTCAGATCTCCAGTACAGTACTGAGGGCTCTGTATTGAAGGTGCTGGCTCTCAGATCCCCAGTACAGTACTGAGGGCTCTGTATTGAAGGTGCTGGCTCTCAGATGTACAGTACTGAGGGCTCTGTATTGAAGGTGCTGGCTCTCAGATGTACAGTACTGAGGGCTCTGTATTGAAGGTGCTGGCTCTCAGATGTACAGTACTGAGGGCTCTGTATTGAAGGTGCTAGCTCTCAGATGTACAGTACTGAGGGCTCTGTATTGAAGGTGCTGGCTCTCAGATCTCTAGTACTGAGGGCTCTGTATTGAAGGTGCTGGCTCTCAGATCTCCAGTACAGTACTGAGGGCTCTGTATTGAAGGTGCTGGTTCTCAGATGTACAGTACTGAGGGCTCTGTATTGAAGGTGCTGGCTCTCAGATCTCCAGTACAGTACTGAGGGCTCTGTATTGAAGGTGCTGGCTCTCAGATCTCCAGTACAGTACTGAGGGCTCTGTATTGAAGGTGCTGGCTCTCAGATCTCCAGTACAGTACTGAGGGCTCTGTATTGAAGGTGCTGGCTCTCAGATGTACAGTACTGAGGGCTCTGTATTGAAGGTGCTAGCTCTCAGATGTACAGTACTGAGGGCTCTGTATTGAAGATGCTAGCTCTCAGATGTATAGTACTGAGGGCTCTGTATTGAAGGTGCTGGCTCTCAGATCTCCAGTACAGTACTGAGGGCTCTGTATTGAAGGTGCTGACTCTCAGATCTCCAGTACAGTACTGAGGGCTCTGTATTGAAGGTGCTGACTCTCAGATCTCCAGTACAGTACTGAGGGCTCTGTATTGAAGGTGCTGACTCTCAGATCTCCAGTACAGTACTGAGGGCTCTGTATTGAAGGTGCTGGCTCTCAGATCCCCACTACAGTACTAGTCAGTTCTCTACACTGAGTTTGCTCTCTCTCTCAGTACTCACCCTCTCGCTCTTCACAGAGCCTGTGACCTCACTGTCGTTCAGATGGCGTTTGAATTTGGGCGGCATTGCGTCACCTAGAGGGCTGCCTGTGGCACCTTCCAACTCCACCTGGAACCAGAAAGCAAACGGCAGGCATGGAAATCAGACTCCCATTGCACAGCACTTTGATCCATTCCTGCTTTTACTACGAGTTTAAAAAGACTCACTTGAGATTTACCTGTGGCTGATCAAGCTTGTAGTAAAACCTGGAATGGCTGAAACTGCTGTGCAATAGAAGTCCTATTACCATCCCTAAACAGTATCACCTCCATCAGCCACTGACTGCACTGCAGGTCTGTGCTTCGCTTCTGCACAGTGTTACCTGACACACCAAGTCATATCACTAAATGAGGGCTTATATCTGCATTCAAAATAGATTACTTTGCTACTCTCTGAAAAGTGTGCAAGTGTTTCTATGTTGTGATTATTCTGTTCAGTGGTACATGTGATTTAGCACTCATCAATCCCACACATACACAAGAACAACAATCCAGTAACATCAGCTACTCATCCGGGAGTGATCCCTCTCTTCACAGCGTTCCTGGCACACTGTGAGGAAAACGGCTGGAGCAGGGAATGGTTCACAGCCAAGACAGATTCCAACCTTCCAAACACTGAGGCTCCAGAGGTACGTGATCTGTAGCAGACACGAGGACCAGGGGAAAAACTAAGAGGTGCCGCTTCCACGGCAAACTCAGGGGTTCAGGGGTGCGCGTCGCGTTCTGTGTGTCTAAACTCAGGGGTTCAGGGGTGCGAGTCGCGTTCTGTGTGTCTAAACTCAGGGGTTCAGGGGTGCGAGTCGCGTTCTGTGTGTCTAAACTCAGGGGTTCAGGGGTGTGAGTCGCGTTCTGTGTGTCTAAACTCAGGGGTTCAGGGGTGCGAGTCGCGTTCTGTGTGTCTAAACTCAGGGGTTCAGGGGTGCGAGTCGCGTTCTGTGTGTCTAAACTCAGGGGTTCAGGGGTGCGAGTCGCGTTCTGTGTGTCTAAACTCAGGGGTTCAGGGGTGCGAGTCCCGTTCTGTGTGTCTAAACTCAGGGGTTCAGGGGTGCGAGTCGCGTTCTGTGTGTCTAAACTCAGGGGTTCAGGGGTGCGAGTCGCGTTCTGTGTGTCTAAACTCAGGGGTTCAGGGGTGCGAGTCGCGTTCTGTGTGTCTAAACTCAGGGGTTCAGGGGTGCGAGTCCCGTTCTGTGTGTCTAAACTCAGGGGTTCAGGGGTGCGAGTCGCGTTCTGTGTGTCTAAACTCAGGGGTTCAGGGGTGCGAGTCCCGTTCTGTGTGTCTAAACTCAGGGGTTCAGGGGTGCGAGTCGCGTTCTGTGTGTCTAAACTGGTTTAAATTGAACCCATTTAAGTACCAAATTATTTTCTCTTTGAAAAAAATCAACCACAAAAGTTAAGGATACTTTTTAAAGGATAACTAAATTAGAGTAAGTTATCATAACAACATACAGCAGGTAAAGAGAACATTTAAATAATAGGTAGACGCCAGTTTAAAATGCTCTAAGAAATTTACAAAGTAGCCTGTCTTCAAATGAGGACAATGGCACTGAATAGGGTTAAACGGTCAGAAAATGTTAAATTACTTTAGAAATGTAGGCAGTGTGCCTCGCGCTGTATGAACAAGCCAGTGCCAGTGAATCGATAGCTATCAGGGGAGCGCAGGTGGAGATGTTCTTGTAAAGCACTTGATTTGGCAGGGAATGACCCGTGAAAAAGAGAGGAAAAAAGAAAGAGCGAGCAGATGTTGTTTTTCTCTAAACCACGTAAACAGCCCAGCCCTCTTGTCCAGGTAATAGCTGGATTGTTGGCAAGGGAGCCGGACTCCTTCCTCAGCTGCCTGCCCCCCTCTCCTGCTTCTCACAGCCCCGCCTCGCCTCGCTCACACTTTCAAAACAACAAGCAGGCAGAACGATGGAAAATTCCAGAGCATTCCGTGCACATAATCACATCATCCAGCATTTAATAGCAGTGGTGAGATGTGAATAGCAGCTCAAGCAGAGAGCTAAAACACACAAACACATTCAAACACACTGTGCAAGGGCTCATTCAGGGAGTGAAATCGGACTCCCATTGCGTAGCAGTTTGATCCACTCCTAGGACCTGAATAAGATACAGCACACCTGAGCTTGTTACCTACTGTGGCTAATCACAGCCATTCTGTAGTGAGAATCTAACATGTCCTCTGCCCTTTTTTAATTACAACCATAAATCTGCCATGTGTGTGTGCATATATATATAGATATAAATCTATATATGGCATGTTATATTTAAATCGTTCTGACTTGCTCCCTGGCACAGTGCACTGCTGGTTTAAGGGGGGGGGTTACAGGGCAATTTCTTTTTGGTTTTTAGTTCAGCGTGAAGCCAGTTTTCTCGCAGCTCTCTGCCCTGCAGCGGGTGGTGTCTGTTCATAAGGAGCTGCTGCTCTGATGAGTGTTGATTGGACGAGAGGCGCGGGGCAGGGCAGTTAACCAGTGCTGTGGAAAACGTCCAGATATCACTTAATGAAAACGCTGCACCAACATACAGCTATTGTCGAAGACCAGAGTCTCTGGTGTCCACAGGGATAGGAATAAGACTCCTATTGCATAGCAGTTTCACCTGTTCCAGGTTTTACGACCAGCTTGATTAGCCCCAGTGCTCAGGTATGTCTTATTAGACTCCCAGTGAAAGCAGGGATGGTTCAAACTGCTGTGCAGTGGGAGTCTTATTCCCATCCCTGAGTCCAGTAGCAGCTCTACATACAGCCACTCTGAAGAGCTTAGCCTGCTCTCTCACCAGTTCCTGCTGTCTGTGTTTTTATTTTATTTGGTGATGATGATACAGAATCTCCCTGGTTCAGTGGCAGAGTCATCGCAAGGATCAGTCTAGAGTTTTCCAATTCTAATGCCTTTCACCCAAATTTACTGTCAGAAAGAGCGGAGAAATGTGTTACTGATGTCAGTAAGAGGGACCCATCTCTGTGAGGATTTACACTGCAGGACTGTGCATGAAGAACACACAAACGGGTGCCAGTTCTGAAATGATGTCATCGAGAATTTGTTTGAACTGCTCTTTTTTATCTCATGGGGTTCAAAGTAAAAATCCATATTGTAGTCTCAGTTGTTTCTGAATGGAGAGGATTGTTTTGAATTGACCATTCACCCTTCAAACACACTGACAGACACGCACACATACAGCATGGGGTTAGGAGATGGACCATTCACCCTTCAAACACACTGACAGACACGCACACATACAGCATGGGGTTAGGAGATGGACCATTCACCCTTCAAACACACTGACAGACACACACACATACAGCATGGGGTTAGGAGATGGACCATTCACCCTTCAAACACACTGACAGACACACACACATACAGCATGGGGTTAGGAGATGGACCATTCACCCTTCAAACACACTGACAGACACACACACATACAGCATGGGGTTAGGAGATGGACCATTCACCCTTCAAACACACTGACAGACACACACACATACAGCATGGGGTTAGGAGATGGACCATTCACCCTTCAAACACACTGACAGACACACACACATACAGCATGGGGTTAGGAGATAGACCATTCACCCTTCAAACACACTGACAGACACACACATACAGCATGGGGTTAGGAGATGGACCATTCACCCTTCAAACACACTGACAGACACACACACATACAGCATGGGGTTAGGAGATAGACCATTCACCCTTCAAACACACTGACAGACACGCACACATACAGCATGGGGTTAGGAGATGGACCATTCACCCTTCAAACACACTGACAGACACACACACATACAGCATGGGGTTAGGAGATGGACCATTCACCCTTCAAACACACTGACAGACACACACACATACAGCATGGGGTTAGGAGATGGACCATTCACCCTTCAAACACACTGACAGACACGCACACATACAGCATGGGGTTAGGAGATAGACCATTCACCCTTCAAACACACTGACAGACACGCACACATACAGCATGGGGTTAGGAGATGGACCATTCACCCTTCAAACACACTGACAGACAGAGACAGAAACAGACAGCACAATACATACAGCAGGGGCTCTAGCACACTAAACACCTGTGACTATTAAAACTGTCAATCTCAGGCAAATTCTACTCTATTTATTTATTGCATTTACATAGCACTTTTTATACACAAGAATCACAAAGCACTGTACAGCACATAGCAGAAAGAAAGATCAAAGCACAATACATTTGAATAGCATGTCACACATACAGCTGCCACAGTCACACCATTTCAATCACATACTTAATAACCGTATACACAATACAAAAGCAGCAATTTTAAAGTTATATTAAAACCCACTAAGACAAAGTCGTTTTATAAAAGTGTGTTTTTAGTCTTGACTTAAACTGTAGCGGTCCCAGCTTCCCTGACAGACGCAGGCAGAGCATTCCAGAATTTAGGAGCTCTACAAGAAAAAGCCCCCCCTTCTCCCGTGCTGCTTGTGTTGACCCGAGGAATAACCAGCACCCCCACATCCTGTGATCTCAGAGCGCGGTCTGGAAGATACGGGGGCAGTAACTCCTGCAAATAACTGGGTGCTAATCCATTCAGAGTCTTGTAAGTTAACAGCAAAATCTTAAAATCAGTTCTATACTGCAAAGGGAGCCAGTGTAAAGAGGCCCAAACAGGAGTAATATGTTCACTTTTCCTGGTTTTAGTCAGAATTCTAGCAGCAGTATTCTGAACAAGCTGCAAGCGGGATACCACACGTTTGGGACACCAGAAAAAAGTGCATTACAATAATCAATCCTAGATGAAACAAAGGCATGCATTAGTCTCTCGGCATCAGATACGGAAATAATTGGTCTAAGTTTGGTTATGTTTCTCAAATGGTAAAAAGATACTTTAGTAACTTCCCTAATATGAGTCTCAAATGAGAGCTCAGGATCAAAGATGACCCCCAAACTCTTAATTTCTAGTTTAAGTTTTGATGAGAGACTGTAAGGGTCGAGCTCATGTAATCCCACATTTTCTTTTAGTTGGTTCTGTGAGCCCACTAGCATCCCCTCTGTTTTATCTGAATTCAACATTGGAACATTCTGTGACATCCAATGATTGATGTCTGTAAGGCAAGTAGCTAAGAACACCCAGGCAGAAGAAAGTCCTGGCTTTAGGGACAGACATAGCTGGGTATCATCAGCACAGCAATGGAAGTTCACTCCGTGTCTGCGGATAGTATAACCGAACTATAGCATATATAATGAAAACAGCAAGGGACCTGGACTGGAACCCCGAGGAACCCCACAGACAACTTCCGATAATGCAGATTTTACCTCCCCTAGAGACGAACTGAAACCTGTCACACAGATAAGATTTGAACCAAGATAGGACAAGACCAGGCTGTATAACATCATGTTTCGTTTTTATTTACTGACCTTAAGTTTTAGAGAGAGGGAAATGGAGAAGTTGTGTTAACGACATTAGGATTTGTTCCGCGTGCAGCTGCTGGCAGCAATGAATTAAATCAGGTGGTTTAGTGGCAGTGAAACCCCGCTGCTGACAGTAACATCTGCCAAAATACACGAGAAACTCGCTGTTCAATTGAGCGCTCCGCACCTGCAGCACTGCGCTGCCTGTGCACTAATGCACAAGGAGACAGTCCTGAGAGGGCTATATCACGGGCAGTGCGTCTACAATGACAGGATCTGCCAGTTTCATTATATTAATGACATGGGCCCGCTGTAGCAACATTGTAGAGCGCTCACAACACTATAAACTAAACAACACCACCTTCACAGATCAGATCAGCACGCCGAGCAGAGACCAGGACGCATCATGCTTACACAACACTACAAACTACAACAAGCACACAACACCACCTTCACAGATCAGATCAGCACGCCGAGCAGAGACCAGGACGCATCATGCTTACACAACACTACAAACTACAACAAGCACACAACACCACCTTCACAGATCAGATCAGCGCGCCGAGCAGAGACCAGGACGCATCATGCTTACACAACACTACAAACTACAACAAGCACACAACACCACCTTCACAGATCAGATCAGCGCGCCGAGCAGAGACCAGGACGCATCATGCTTACACAACACTACAAACTACAACAAGCACACAACACCACCTTCACAGATCAGATCAGCACGCCGAGCAGAGACCAGGACGCATCATGCTTACACAACACTACAAACTACAACAAGCACACAACACCACCTTCACAGATCAGATCAGCGCGCCGAGCAGAGACCAGGACGCATCATGCTTACACAACACTACAAACTACAACAAGCACACAACACCACCTTCACAGATCAGATCAGCGCGCCGAGCAGAGACCAGGACGCATCATGCTTACACAACACTACAAACTACAACAAGCACACAACACCACCTTCACAGATCAGATCAGCGCGCCGAGCAGAGACCAGGACGCATCATGCTTACACAACACTACAAACTACAACAAGCACACAACACCACCTTCACAGATCAGATCAGCGCGCCGAGCAGAGACCAGGACGCATCATGCTTACACAACACTACAAACTACAACAAGCACACAACACCACCTTCACAGATCAGATCAGCGCGCCGAGCAGAGACCAGGACGCATCATGCTTACACAACACTACAAACTACAACAAGCACACAACACCACCTTCACAGATCAGATCAGCGCGCCGAGCAGAGACCAGGACGCATCATGCTTACACAACACTACAAACTACAACAAGCACACAACACCACCTTCACAGATCAGATCAGCGCGCCGAGCAGAGACCAGGACGCATCATGCTTACACAACACTACAAACTACAACAAGCACACAACACCACCTTCACAGATCAGATCAGCGCGCCGAGCAGAGACCAGGACGCATCATGCTTACACAACACTACAAACTACAACAAGCACACAACACCACCTTCACAGATCAGATCAGCGCGCCGAGCAGAGACCAGGACGCATCATGCTTACACAACACTACAAACTACAACAAGCACACAACACCACCTTCACAGATCAGATCAGCACGCCTTGCAGAGACCAGGACGCATCATGCTTACACAACACTACAAACTACAACAAGCACACAACACCACCTTCACAGATCAGATCAGCGCGCCGAGCAGAGACCAGGACGCATCATGCTTACACAACACTACAAACTACAACAAGCACACAACACCACCTTCACAGATCAGATCAGCGCGCCGAGCAGAGACCAGGACGCATCATGCTTACACAACACTACAAACTACAACAAGCACACAACACCACCTTCACAGATCAGATCAGCGCGCCGAGCAGAGACCAGGACGCATCATGCTTACACAACACTACAAACTACAACAAGCACACAACACCACCTTCACAGATCAGATCAGCGCGCCGAGCAGAGACCAGGACGCATCATGCTTACACAACACTATAAACTACAACAAGCACACAACACCACCTTCACAGATCAGATCAGCACGCCGAGCAGAGACCAGGACGCATCATGCTTACACAACACTACAAACTACAACAAGCACACAACATCACCTTCACAGATCAGATCAGCGCGCCGAGCAGAGACCAGGACGCATCATGCTTACACAACACTACAAACTACAACAAGCACACAACACCACCTTCACAGATCAGATCAGCGCGCCGAGCAGAGACCAGGACGCATCATGCTTACACAACACTACAAACTACAACAAGCACACAACATCACCTTCACAGATCAGATCAGCGCGCCGAGCAGAGACCAGGACGCATCATGCTTACACAACACTACAAACTACAACAAGCACACAACACCACCTTCACAGATCAGATCAGCGCGCCGAGCAGAGACCAGGACGCATCATGCTTACACAACACTACAAACTACAACAAGCACACAACACCACCTTCACAGATCAGATCAGCGCGCCGAGCAGAGACCAGGACGCATCATGCTTACACAACACTACAAACTACAACAAGCACACAACACCACCTTCACAGATCAGATCAGCGCGCCGAGCAGAGACCAGGACGCATCATGCTTACACAACACTACAAACTACAACAAGCACACAACACCACCTTCACAGATCAGATCAGCACGCCGAGCAGAGACCAGGACGCATCATGCTTACACAACACTACAAACTACAACAAGCACACAACATCACCTTCACAGATCAGATCAGCGCGCCGAGCAGAGACCAGGACGCATCATGCTTACACAACACTACAAACTACAACAAGCACACAACACCACCTTCACAGATCAGATCAGCGCGCCGAGCAGAGACCAGGACGCATCATGCTTACACAACACTACAAACTACAACAAGCACACAACACCACCTTCACAGATCAGATCAGCGCGCCGAGCAGAGACCAGGACGCATCATGCTTACACAACACTACAAACTACAACAAGCACACAACATCACCTTCACAGATCAGATCAGCGCGCCGAGCAGAGACCAGGACGCATCATGCTTACACAACACTACAAACTACAACAAGCACACAACACCACCTTCACAGATCAGATCAGCGCGCCGAGCAGAGACCAGGACGCATCATGCTTACACAACACTACAAACTACAACAAGCACACAACACCACCTTCACAGATCAGATCAGCGCGCCGAGCAGAGACCAGGACGCATCATGCTTACACAACACTACAAACTACAACAAGCACACAACACCACCTTCACAGATCAGATCAGCGCGCCGAGCAGAGACCAGGACGCATCATGCTTACACAACACTACAAACTACAACAAGCACACAACATCACCTTCACAGATCAGATCAGCGCGCCGAGCAGAGACCAGGACGCATCATGCTTACACAACACTACAAACTACAACAAGCACACAACACCACCTTCACAGATCAGATCAGCGCGCCGAGCAGAGACCAGGACGCATCATGCTTACACAACACTACAAACTACAACAAGCACACAACACCACCTTCACAGATCAGATCAGCGCGCCGAGCAGAGACCAGGACGCATCATGCTTACACAACACTACAAACTATAACAAGCACACAACACCACCTTCACAGATCAGATCAGCGCGCCGAGCAGAGACCAGGACGCATCATGCTTACACAACACTACAAACTACAACAAGCACACAACACCACCTTCACAGATCAGATCAGCGCGCCGAGCAGAGACCAGGACGCATCATGCTTACACAACACTACAAACTACAACAAGCACACAACACCACCTTCACAGATCAGATCAGCGCGCCGAGCAGAGACCAGGACGCATCATGCTTACACAACACTACAAACTACAACAAGCACACAACACCACCTTCACAGATCAGATCAGCGCGCCGAGCAGAGACCAGGACGCATCATGCTTACACAACACTACAAACTACAACAAGCACACAACATCACCTTCACAGATCAGATCAGCGCGCCGAGCAGAGACCAGGACGCATCATGCTTACACAACACTACAAACTACAACAAGCACACAACACCACCTTCACAGATCAGATCAGCACGCCGAGCAGAGACCAGGACGCATCATGCTTACACAACACTACAAACTACAACAAGCACACAACACCACCTTCACAGATCAGATCAGCGCGCCGAGCAGAGACCAGGACGCATCATGCTTACACAACACTACAAACTACAACAAGCACACAACACCACCTTCACAGATCAGATCAGCACGCCGAGCAGAGACCAGGACGCATCATGCTTACACAACACTACAAACTACAACAAGCACACAACATCACCTTCACAGATCAGATCAGCGCGCCGAGCAGAGACCAGGACGCATCATGCTTACACAACACTACAAACTACAACAAGCACACAACACCACCTTCACAGATCAGATCAGCGCGCCGAGCAGAGACCAGGACGCATCATGCTTACACAACACTACAAACTACAACAAGCACACAACACCACCTTCACAGATCAGATCAGCGCGCCGAGCAGAGACCAGGACGCATCATACTTACACAACACTACAAACTACAACAAGCACACAACACCACCTTCACAGATCAGATCAGCACGCCGAGCAGAGACCAGGACGCATCATGCTTACACAACACTACAAACTACAACAAGCACACAACACCACCTTCACAGATCAGATCAGCACGCCGAGCAGAGACCAGGACGCATCATGCTTACACAACACTACAAACTACAACAAGCACACAACACCACCTTCACAGATCAGATCAGCACGCCGAGGAGAGACCAGGACGCATCATGCTTACACAACACTACAAACTACAACAAGCACACAACACCACCTTCACAGATCAGATCAGCGCGCCGAGCAGAGACCAGGACGCATCATGCTTACACAACACTACAAACTACAACAAGCACACAACATCACCTTCACAGATCAGATCAGCGCGCCGAGCAGAGACCAGGACGCATCATGCTTACACAACACTACAAACTACAACAAGCACACAACACCACCTTCACAGATCAGATCAGCACGCCGAGCAGAGACCAGGACGCATCATGCTTACACAACACTACAAACTACAACAAGCACACAACACCACCTTCACAGATCAGATCAGCGCGCCGAGCAGAGACCAGGACGCATCATGCTTACACAACACTACAAACTACAACAAGCACACAACACCACCTTCACAGATCAGATCAGCGCGCCGAGCAGAGACCAGGACGCATCATGCTTACACAACACTACAAACTACAACAAGCACACAACACCACCTTCACAGATCAGATCAGCGCGCCGAGCAGAGACCAGGACGCATCATGCTTACACAACACTACAAACTACAACAAGCACACAACACCACCTTCACAGATCAGATCAGCGCGCCGAGCAGAGACCAGGACGCATCATGCTTACACGGGATTACAGCACAGTGATGCTCTGCATCCTACCTGCTTGTCGTACTTTATCCTTCTATCAAATGCACTGCTCTTTCTTCAAAAAAAATATATATATATATGATGTTATTTTTTAAATTAGTTTTATTTAATGGACAGTGAGTGTGCTCCCGTGTTAACCCTTACAGCACCGCTGAATGCTGCGCAATCACACCCGCTCTCGACACCAGGAAGCAAAACACAAACAATGGCTGCGTATTCACCAGCCGGCAAGGTTACGCACATTACGTAGCGAGATTCCGCTTTGCAGACGGACGCGGCTACGCTACAGGAGCAGCGGCTGCGTACACAGTCGCGCGAGACTCCCGCATCGGGAGGACAGGTCACGTAGTGCTTCTGTTGCTATGACAACTAGGCAGCGGAGGCTGAGAGGACGCGGGCTATGTATTGGGTAGTCGTTAGTTTCTTTGTTTGAAATAATAATAATAATAATAATAATAATAATAATAATAATAATACTCAAATAAGGGAATCATCTTTTCCAAAATGTCAGGGTTTCCACACTTTCCCGACTCAAAGAAACTGCCAGCCATGAATTTTAATTGTCATGCCAATAAAGCCTTTTTTAAAATTTGATAATAATAATAATAATAATAATAATAATAATAATAATAATTATTATAGGGGCAAAACTAGAGTTAAAGGGTATACACACAATCTTCAAATCTATGCCCCTTAATGATTTAGAGCAGCGAAGATGAACACACGCTGTCCTCCGAAGCGTGTGCCGTCAGCCGACCGCTTCTTTTCACACTGCAGACTCACCATGCAGCCACCTCAGAGCTACGGCCTTGGAGGACAACGCAGCTCTGGGCAGTTTACAGGCAAGCCCGCAGGCACCCGGCCAGACTACAGGGGTCGCTGGTGCTCGGTGAGCCGAGGACACCCTGGCTGACCTAAGCCCTCCCACCCACCCGGGCGGCGCTCAGCCAATTGTGCTCCGGGGGGGGGTCGGCAGTGTTCTTGATCGCAGTAATCGCTTCGTGCGGCTCCGCTCCGGGGGGGGGTCGGCAGTGTTCTTGATCGCAGTAATCGCTTCCTGCGGCTCCTTGACTGGATGTCAGTGCTGTTTGATTGATTGATTGACTTTGTGAAAGCCCTGGATGTCAGTGCTAATTGATTGATTGATTGACTCTGTGAAAGCCCTGGATGTCAGTGCTGTTTGATTGATTGATTGACTTTGTGAAAGCCTTGGATGTCAGTGCTGTTTGATTGATTGATTGACTCTGTGAAAGCCCTGGATGTCAGTGCTGATTGATTGATTGACTCTGTGAAAGCCCTGGATGTCAGTGCTGATTGATTGATTGATTGACTCTGTGAAAGCCCTGGATGTCAGTGCTGATTGATTGACTCTGTGAAAACCCTGGATGTCAGTGCTGTTTGATTGATTGATTGACTCTGTGAAAACCCTGGATGTCAGTGCTGTTTGATTGATTGATTGACTTTGTGAAAGCCTTGGATGTCAGTGCTGTTTGATTGATTGATTGACTCTGTGAAAGCCCTGGATGTCAGTGCTGATTGATTGACTCTGTGAAAACACTGGATGTCAGTGCTGTTTGATTGATTGATTGACTTTGTGAAAGCCCTGGATGTCAGTGCTGTTTGATTGATTGATTGACTTTGTGAAAGCCCTGGATGTCAGTGCTGTTTGATTGATTGATTGACTCTGTGAAAACCCTGGATGTCAGTGCTGATTGATTGATTGATTGACTCTGTGAAAGCCCTGGATGTCAGTGCTGATTGATTGACTCTGTGAAAGCCCTGGATGTGAATGCTCCTTCAGTGAATTAGTAGAGCAACTGAGTCCAAAAACAACAGCCTCTGGAAAATTCTGTTTCTGAGTAAAAGTGTAATACATTAATACATGTCAGGCATCAATACAGAAGAGTAGAGGAAAAGAAACGGATAAACAGACTCAATACCACGATGCCTGAAGGTTAAAGAGAAGGGAATCGGAGATTGTTACAGCATTAACTATGTAGTTAATGACATCACAAACACATTAACATATTTAAATAGAAATAAGCAGTGTAGTTACCATGGCATCAAAAGCCTGCAAGTACCTCCACTGTTTGTTTTCAAACACACTTTCCCTTGACAAAGGCATGTTAAAGATACTGGAACATTGGGAAGTTGGCTGTGTTCAGCAAAAACATTTGGTTTAGCAGTAACCGATTTCTCTTTCTCTATAAATCCTGCATCACTTCTCAGAACTCCCACCACACTGGAGGTCTCCCTGCTAATCCTGACACTTGGAGAAAAGAAGCGGCCCACTTTCTACATATAGAGAACACAAGAGAAACCCAGTCGCGTTGATCTTCAGGGGGCGATCGCTCCCCAGATACCAGCCAGAGGGATTGAAACACCCTGAGAAAGGGATCGCTCCCCAGATACCAGCCAGAGTGATTGAAACACCCTGAGAAAGGGATCGCTCCCCAGATACCAGCCAGAGGGATTGAAACACCCTGAGAAAGGGATCGCTCCCCAGATACCAGCCAGAGTGATTGAAACACCCTGAGAAAGGGATCGCTCCCCAGATACCAGCCAGAGTGATTGAAACACCCTGAGAAAGGGATCGCTCCCCAGATACCAGCCAGAGTGATTGAAACACCCTGAGAAAGGGATCGCTCCCCAGATACCAGCCAGAGTGATTGAAACACCCTGAGAAAGGGATCGCTCCCCAGATACCAGCCAGAGGGATTGAAACACCCTGAGAAAGGGATCGCTCCCCAGATACCAGCCAGAGTGATTGAAACACCCTGAGAAAGGGATCGCTCCCCAGATACCAGCCAGAGTGATTGAAACACCCTGAGAAAGGGATCGCTCCCCAGATACCAGCCAGAGTGATTGAAACACCCTGAGAAAGGGATCGCTCCCCAGATACCAGCCAGAGTGATTGAAACACCCTGAGAAAGGGATCGCTCCCCAGATACCAGCCAGAGTGATTGAAACACCCTGAGAAAGGGATCGCTCCCCAGATACCAGCCAGAGGGATTGAAACACCCTGAGAAAGGGATCGCTCCCCAGATACCAGCCAGAGGGATTGAAACACCCTGAGAAAGGGATCGCTCCCCAGATACCAGCCAGAGTGATTGAAACACCCTGAGAAAGGGATCGCTCCCCAGATACCGGCCAGGGATTGAAACACCCTGAGAAAGGGATCGCTCCCCAGATACCAGCCAGGGATTGAAACACCCTGAGAAAGGGATCGCTCCCCAGATACCAGCCAGAGGGATTGAAACACCCTGAGAAAGGGATCGCTCCCCAGATACCAGCCAGAGGGATTGAAACACCCTGAGAAAGGGATCGCTCCCCAGATACCAGCCAGAGGGATTGAAACACCCTGAGAAAGGGATCGCTCCCCAGATACCGGCCAGGGATTGAAACACCCTGAGAAAGGGATCGCTCCCCAGATACCAGCCAGGGATTTAAACACCCTGAGAAAGGGATCGCTCCCCAGATACCAGCCAGAGGGATTGAAACACCCTGAGAAAGGGATCGCTCCCCAGATACCAGCCAGGGATTGAAACACCCTGAGAAAGGGATCGCTCCCCAGATACCAGCCAGAGGGATTGAAACACCCTGAGAAAGGGATCGCTCCCCAGATACCAGCCAGAGTGATTGAAACACCCTGAGAAAGGGATCGCTCCCCAGATACCAGCCAGAGTGATTGAAACACCCTGAGAAAGGGATCGCTCCCCAGATACCAGCCAGAGTGATTGAAATACCCTGAGAAAGGGATCGCTCCCCAGATACCAGCCAGAGTGATTGAAACACCCTGAGAAAGGGATCGCTCCCCAGATACCAGCCAGAGTGATTGAAATACCCTGAGAAAGGGATCGCTCCCCAGATACCAGCCAGAGTGATTGAAACACCCTGAGAAAGGGATCGCTCCCCAGATACCAGCCAGGGATTGAAACACCCTGAGAAAGGGATCGCTCCCCAGATACCAGCCAGAGTGATTGAAACACCCTGAGAAAGGGATCGCTCCCCAGATACCAGCCAGGGATTGAAACACCCTGAGAAAGGGGAGAGTACAGCAGTACCGGAGAAAGGCTCATTGGAAGCTGTGTCCAGAGCTCCCAGGCTGCAGAGCTTGATGTATGGAAGATGGGTTCGTTTCGAGAGCGGCTGTTTTGTTTTTTGTGCACTTTGAAGGTGTGTAACCCTGTAATGCCCATTCCTGTATGACATGTGATCCAATATTAAGCCACCCCTGTATGTTATTATTTTTAAATCCAGCCTCACTCACCACAGTTGTTTGTATGCAGTACATTGTGTTGCCGGACAGAAAGAAAAAAAATTGTTTTGTACAACGAACAGAATCTAGTTACATAACAAAGTTGCTTTTCTCCTTTCAGAAGTGCTTGGGCAGACCGGGCTTGGAATAGTGCACGGTTCTGCCAGATTCCAGAGTGGCTCTAATGAGTTGCACATATTCCTCTCGTTCCAGGCTTTCAGCTTTAAGAAATTACTTTAGAAACAAAGAAGTGCTGTTTCCCAGACGATTGCAGAATTCACTGGCTCCCTGGGAGCTGCACTAACCCCTCAAAAAGAAGCATTAGATGATCCATTTGTGTTATATCACCAAATATATTTTTTAACAGATTAATACCCTATAATGTGGCTTCACTATCGTTCCCTATTCTTGCTTTTGCGCTTAGATCTTTATGAACTGCTGCTCATAAAAAAAAAGACTATAAAACCATACATTCATACAGCCCAGCTTTTCAATCCTTCAGAGATATTACACAGTCCAGGACTGCACAGAATGACCCCTCATACTCTCAGAGATATTACACAGTCCAGGACTGCACAGAATGACCCCTCATACTCTCAGAGATATTACACAGTCCAGGACTGCACAGAATGACCCCTCATACTCTCAGAGATATTACACAGTCCAGGACTGCACAGAATGACCCCTCATACTCTCAGAGATATTACACAGTCCAGGACTGCACAGAATGACCCCTCATACTCTCAGAGATATTACACAGTCCAGGACTGCACAGAATGACCCCTCATACTCTCAGAGATATTACACAGTCCAGGACTGCACAGAATGACCCCTCATACTCTCAGAGATATTACACAGCCCAGGACTGCACAGAATGACCCCTCATACTCTCAGAGATATTACACAGTCCAGGACTGCACAGAATGACCCCTCATACTCTCAGAGATATTACACAGTCCAGGACTGCACAGAATGACCCCTCATACTCTCAGAGATATTACACAGTCCAGGACTGCACAGAATGACCCCTCATACTCTCAGAGATATTACACAGTCCAGGACTGCACAGAATGACCCCTCATACTCTCAGAGATATTACACAGTCCAGGACTGCACAGAATGACCCCTCATACTCTCAGAGATATTACACAGTCCAGGACTGCACAGAATGACCCCTCATACTCTCAGAGATATTACACAGTCCAGGACTGCACAGAATGACCCCTCATACTCTCAGAGATATTACACAGTCCAGGACTGCACAGAATGACCCCTCATACTCTCAGAGATATTACACAGTCCAGGACTGCACAGAATGACCCCTCATACTCTCAGAGATATTACACAGTCCAGGACTGCACAGAATGACCCCTCATACTCTCAGAGATATTACACAGTCCAGGACTGCACAGAATGACCCCTCATACTCTCAGATTGAAATGGCAATGGGAAGAACGATATTAAAATAATGACCTTCCTAATTTGGAGCAGAATCGGGTCGTGGTGCTTTCAGCAGCCTACACCCATCTTTACAAACAGATTTTATATTGGTGTTCCTGAAGCAGATGCAATAAATGACTCTGACAGCCTTCCCGGCAGGTCTTACTGTTTCTTTCATTGGCGACCAAGCCAACAGGACCATGGCAATGGGACTGGTGAAAGGGGAGATCTGTGTAACTGCGATGTGCTGTAATGTGGTGGTGAGTTTGTGACTGGCTCTGCTGTACTCGGTGTCTGCAGCTGTGTGTTTACTCTGCTCTCCTCGCTTCCCAGCCTCCGTGGAGCATGACTCACTGCTCCCGGGGACAACTAAATACCTGATGGCTTTGTAGAGAGCGAGAGGAATGTCAGGGCTGGATGCTGGGAGCTGCTGCCAAAAAATGTGGAAATAAAATATAAGTAGTTCCAGAAGGTCTCTTAGTTTGAACAGTTTGACTTCAAATAACCACTTAATAAAGAACAAAACAAGACCAAACAAACCTCAAATCAACCAAACAAAACAAACTTCAAATCAACCAAACAGAACAAACTTCAAATCAACCAAACAAAACAAACTTCAAATCAACCAAACAGAACAAACTTCAAATCAACCAAACAAAACAAACTTCAAATCAACCAAACAGAACAAACTTCAAATCAACCAAACAGAACAAACTTCAAATCAACCAAACAGAACAAACTTCAAATCAACCAAACAGAACAAACTTCAAATCAACCAAACAGAACAAACTTCAAATCAACCAAACAGAACAAACTTCAAATCAACCAAACAGAACAAACTTCAAATCAACCAAACAGAACAAACTTCAAATCAACCAAACAAAACAAACTTCAAATCAACCAAACGAACAAACTTCAAATCAACCAAACAGAACAAACTTCAAATCAACCAAACAGAACAAACTTCAAATCAACCAAACAGAACAAACTTCAAATCAACCAAACAGAACAAACTTCAAATCAACCAAACAGAACAAACTTCAAATCAACCAAACAAAACAAACTTCAAATCAACCAAACAGAACAAACTTCAAATCAACCAAACAGAACAAACTTCAAATCAACCAAACAAAACAAACTTCAAATCAACCAAACAGAACAAACTTCAAATCAACCAAACAGAACAAACTTCAAATCAACCAAACAGAACAAACTTCAAATCAACCAAACAGAACAAACTTCAAATCAACCAAACAAAACAAACTTCAAATCAACCAAACAGAACAACCGCCAAATCACCCAAACCAAACAACCCTCAAATCAACTAAACCAAACAACCCCCAAATCAACCAAAAATTAGAAGAAAAGAAGAACCCAGCTGCAGCTCTAGTGAAGGTAATGAATGAAGCGCCTTCAGTCTTGCCCCACTGCGGAGCTGCATTACTCGGCACTGCGGAGCTGCATTACCCTGCACTGTGGAGCTGCATTACCCTGCACTGTGGAGCTGCATTACCCTGCACTGCGGAGCTGCATTATGGAGCTGCATTACCCTGCACTGCGGAGCTGCATTACCCTGCACTGTGGAGCTGCATTACGGAGCTGCATTACCCTGCACTGCGGAGCTGCATTATGGAGCTGCATTACCCGGCACTGCGGAGCTGCATTACCCTGCACTGTGGAGCTGCACTGCGGAGCTGCATTACCCTGCACTGCGGAGCTGCATTATGGAGCTGCATTACCCTGCACTGCGGAGCTGCATTACCCTGCACTGTGGAGCTGCATTACAGAGCTGCATTACCCTGCACTGCGGAGCTGCATTACCCTGCACTGCAGAGCTGTATTACCCTGCACTGCGGAGCTGCATTACGGAGCTGCATTACTTTGCACTGTGGAGCTGCATTATGGAGCTGCATTACCCTGCACTACGGAGCTGCGTTACCCTGCACTGCGGAGCTGCATTACGGAGCTGCATTACCCTGCACTGTGGAGCTGCATTATGGAGCTGCATTACCCTGCACTGTGGAGCTGCATTATGGAGCTGCATTACCCTGCACTACGGAGCTGCGTTACCCTGCACTGCGGAGCTGCATTACCCTGCACTGCGGAGCTGCATTACCCTGCACTGCAGAGCTGCATTATGGAGCTGCATTACCCTGCACTGCGGAGCTGCGTTACCCTGCACTGCGGAGCTGCGTTACCCTGCACTGCGGAGCTGCATTACCCTGCACTGTGGAGCTGCACTGCGGAGCTGCATTACCCTGCACTGCGGAGCTGCATTATGGAGCTGCATTACCCGGCACTGCGGAGCTGCATTACCCTGCACTGTGGAGCTGCATTACAGAGCTGCATTACCCTGCACTGCGGAGCTGCATTACCCTGCACTGCAGAGCTGTATTACCCTGCACTGCGGAGCTGCATTACGGAGCTGCATTACTTTGCACTGTGGAGCTGCATTATGGAGCTGCATTACCCTGCACTACGGAGCTGCGTTACCCTGCACTGCGGAGCTGCATTACGGAGCTGCATTACCCTGCACTGTGGAGCTGCATTATGGAGCTGCATTACCCTGCACTGTGGAGCTGCATTATGGAGCTGCATTACCCTGCACTACGGAGCTGCGTTACCCTGCACTGCGGAGCTGCATTACCCTGCACTGCGGAGCTGCATTACCCTGCACTGCAGAGCTGCATTATGGAGCTGCATTACCCTGCACTGCGGAGCTGCGTTACCCTGCACTGCGGAGCTGCGTTACCCTGCACTGCGGAGCTGCATTACCCTGCACTGCAGAGCTGCATTACGGAGCTGCGTTACCCTGCACTGCGGAGCTGCATTACCCTGCACTGCAGAGCTGCATTACCCTGCACTGTGGAGCTGCATTACCCTGCACTGCGGAGCTGCATTACCCTGCACTGCAGAGCTGCATTACCCTGCACTGTGGAGCTGCATTACGGAGCTGCGTTACCCTGCACTGCAGAGCTGCATTACCCTGCACTGCAGAGCTGTATTACCCTGCACTGCGGAGCTGCATTATGGAGCTGCATTACCCTGCACTGCGGAGCTGCGTTACCCTGCACTGCGGAGCTGCATTACCCTGCTCAGCTCTCCAGTACCATTCTCAGCTCTCCAGTACTGTTCCCCTGCACCTTTAAAAGTGATAAAACACTCCTCTCTCAGCTCTGCAGTGCTGTCATTACCAGCACCTTAATAATAATCTAAACACTCTCTGATCTAAACACTCTCATTACAGCGCTGTGATTAAAAACGTTTCCAAAAACTATCAACAAGTTATTATACTGTTCGTGATAGACCTCAATGATAATCAAACTCTCCCATCAAAAAGGCTCCTCAAAGCTGGCTGGGATGAAGCATGTTGGCGTTGCGCCGTGCACTGAACCCCATACAGGTGAAGCCTGTGCAACGCTGAAATGCTTCCCCACAATCAGCGTTGGGGAGTCTTTTCAGAATATATTTTTTTTCCTGGAATAGTTTAGTAGTGATCTGTGGACACGCAGGCAGGGGAGCTTGTCCCTCTGAGGAAGGTGCAGCTGGAAGGTGTTGAGACACGAGTGACGCTCTTGTTTTCAATGTGCTCGGGCTGGACCTGCTGTCTGATTACCGCTTTCAGGGGTGACGCATGTCTTGTTTTTGTAGCTGCTGGCACGGAGAGCCCGACTGAAATTACTACTGATGATAATGAATGTGAGGAATCTGAGCCAGCCTGTCTGAATCATGAAGCAGCCGTCAGTCAAACGAGGGAGCGTGTGGCAGAGGCCCAGGTCTTGCCACACTCGCACACGCTGGCCCTGCTGCTGCTCCACCCTGGAATTTGCGTGACGAAAGCCTTTCCTCAGAAAAACAACAGAGGCTTTGACCTTAGGAACTTGTACATAGTTGTTTATTTTTCCTTTAAAAATCTGACTGGGTTTTTGTTTTTCCATTCAGATCGAATTGCGCAATGGGAGTGAACAGGTTTGAGGTCCTAGCCCTGTAAGCATCAAGGTGAAGTGAAGCTGCTTCTGCAGCCGGGCCCAGAATGTGCAGCACTGCCCCCTGTGGAGGGGCTGGGACCCTGGCTGCTCTGCGAGAGAGCCACATAAACACAGCCACTGTAATTGCATGTGTCTCTGAGCTTTCATACCTGACAGTCTGTACCTGTGACTCACCGTGTTACACCGAGAGGAGGCTCTTACCCCCGGGCTGCAGCAGCTTCACTTGTTCCCACCTCACACAGAGACCTCGCTAGCTGAGTGTGAGACAGGGCACTTGCACACAGACAAAACAAAACAAAAAAATCCTGCGTCACAAACGGACTTGGAATTGAAAAAAGGAATGGACTCCAACCTGTGTGCGTGTGTGTGCGTGCACGTGTCTGTGTGTGTGCATGTACGTGTCTGTGTGTACATGTCTCTGAGCCTGTGTGTGCGTGTAGGTGTCTCTGTGTGTGCATGTCTGTGTGTGTACGTGTCTCTGTGTGTGCGTGTGTGTACAGAACTCCAGCACAGTATAAAAGGAGGCAGGTTTTATTTGTGCAGTATCACATTTTACAAGCAGCTTGCGGGACGCACTAATCTGATCTTTCACTGGAGTTTCTCTCCTCTTTCTGTTGACCAGGAAGAATTCCAAAGAAAAGAAAACAAACTGCTTCCCAGTTAACCAGCGAGCCGCTTGGGATTGGATGCATTCCCCAGGCTGTCAGGAACTGCGTCCACGATGGTCCACTGTCCAGCAAAACCCCCCCAGCGTTTCAATGTGTTTAGCCCTCTCCCCTGGAAGCAGGGTGTCTCGGCAGCGGTCAGGTGCTGCTGCCTCCAGGGCTAGCTGCTTTGGGAGCCGCTGTCTGGGTCGTCACAGTGCTGAATGAAGTTGTCAGCCATGGCCTTGACGGCTCTGTAGCGATGAGAGATGCTGTTCTTTACCTCCTTGGGTAACTCTGCGTACCTGGAGAGATAGAGATAGAGAGAGAGAAAGCGCTTGAAACTCACACTAGCTCTGCTGCACCAGCGCTGGCTTTCAGAACGAGAGAGAGAGAGAGAGAGAGAGAGAGAGAGAGAGAGAGAGAGAGAGAGAGAGAGAGAGAGAGAGCTCTTGAAACTAATTTCTTCAGGTATTTTATTGAAATGACCAGGTAGGTGCCAGGAGGAGTTTCAACAATTATGTTTGTGCAGAACCAGAACGCTTGTGCTGTGAGAAACACAGCGCTGCACTGCAGTCCTCTTCACAGGGCTTGTGCGAGACTCTCAGCAGACAGCAGAGCTGCTGTCCTTTCTTTACACAACTGAGAAGGATGCTTGGCTTACACTGCCATCTGGAGGCAGTCAAGAGGGAGTGCATGTCCCATTTCTGAGACACAGGCAGGCAGGAATTCGTGTTCCTCTGAAGATACTCACGTCTTTTCATAACCATCCGGTTGAAAGCAGGGATCCCAGCCGAAATCACGGGGTCCCCTTGGTTCAACGATTTGACCCTAAACAGAGATCTGAGTAAATAACCCGTCCCACACAGACCGGTATACTGTGCTGGTTAAGACACATGCCACAGGGGTGTGAGTGTGCGAGAGGAAAACCTCAAATGTTCTCACCCTGGCGTTCTGTACAAACAAATCAATCAATCAATCAATAATGGATAATCAATAGGACTCACTTCGGTCTTCCCTCTGAACAAGATCACTGGCGCCTGCTTCCCAGCGCTGTACGCGAAGGTGCAGAGAGCAAACGCAGACTTATCCTCAAAACCGGCCAGCAGCTTGTACAGGCCTGGGGGAGGGGGGGGGGGGGGGTAGGGAGGGAGAGGAAGGGGAGAGGGGGGGGGGAGGAGGAGGGCAGAGACTGGGTTTAGAGGGAGACTGTACTGCTGAGTTTCACTGTTTTCATCACAACACAAACCTCATCTTTGAGACACGAAACTCAACACACAAGACAGAACCCACATGGATGTGTGCCGTGCTGCAGAGAAAGCTGTGAGGCATTAATGACCTGAACTCTTACCTTCAGGCTTCAACTTATCCAAAAACCATTTGCTGCAAAAGAGAAAGAGAGACAGACAGAAAGGGGAGTTTAACAAGACTCTGCTGCACTGGAGAAACACATAGAGGAGGAGAGGAGATAACCACTGGCTCCTCAAGCACGCACTACATATATACACACATATACATACACATATATACATATCTATATCATCCAGTCCTTTCTCACACCACCCTAACCTCCAGCCTCTACCTCCCACACTGTTTTGTTCAGTTTGCATTTGCTGGAGTGTTTAAGAGCCCAGCGTGTACCTGTGAAGGCTGTGTGCCACTGGGTGTCACTATTTCCCCACTCACTAAGTGTCCGCGATGTCATTGCAGTGGAGGGGACACGTTACAATCACACAGGTTAGTGATACTCACATGTAGGGTCCGGGCAGCCCCCCCAGGGCATTGAAACACAGGCAGGTATCCTCCACAAGCACAGGGCCGTCGACCTGCAGACAGAGAGAGAGAGAGAGAGAGAGAGAGAGAGAGAGAGAGAGAGAGAGAGAGAGGGAGGAGCACTGTGACTGTGTCTGCCTGTCTCTGCCAGTCTATCTGTCTGCCTGTCTGCCTGTCTGCCTGCCTCTGCCTGCAGAGGTAGGAAACAAATCCTCCTGCAGATGGAATCCAGGAGTTCAGTAGCTCTGCCGGTGTGAGAGGACAGCTTTTTAAACCCTGAGACTGTGTGATCTGGGCTGTTGCTGAGTCATGAACTCGGTCGGATTGTTCTGATTGTGTGATCTGGGCTGTTGCTGAGTCATGAACTCGGTCGGACTGTTCTGATTGTGTGATCTGGGCTGTTGCTGAGTCATGAACTCGGTCGGATTGTTCTGATTGTGTGATCTGGGCTGTTGCTGAGTCATGAACTCGGTCGGATTGTTCTGATTGTGTGATCTGGGCTGTTGCCGAGTCATGAACTCGGTCGGATTGTTCTGATTGTGTGATCTGGGCTGTTGCTGAGTCATGAACTCGGTCGGATTGTTCTGATTGTGTGATCTGGGCTGTTGCCGAGTCATGAACTCGGTCGGTTTGTTCTGATTGTGTGATCTGGGATGTTGCTGAGTCATGAACTCGGTCGGTTTGTTCTGAGCGGGATTCGAAAGGCATGAAAGTCTAGTGATCTAGCCGGCCCCAGCAGCCTTTGCAAAGGAGAGTCCTCCTCTCTCTGCTCTGTTAATAAAGTCAGTCATTAAACATGACATTATAGATCTCAAGACTGCCTGCCTCACCTGCCGGGCTGCTTCCTGGCACTTCTGTATGGTGATCTCATCCGGCTCCCCCTGGTACTCTGGCACTGAGGGGGAGACAGGGATGGAGACAGAGAGAGGGAGAGAGAGAGAGAGAGGGAGAGGGAGAGGGAGAGGGACAAGGAGAGAGAGAGAGACAGAGAGAGGGAGACAGGGAGGGAGAGACAAAGCTATCTTCAGTTGACAGGACCCAAACAGCATGCCTACTTGGAAGCACCATAAAAAAAGATAACTTAAGCTTAACAAATTTGTCATGGGATGATGAAAGAATGCTAACGTGTCAGGTTTTCAATGTGGCGGTTACAGACACTACACTTACAGGGCAGAGCGCTGGTTACAGACACTACACTTACAGTCAATCTTCTTGGACACCAGCTTGTAGGGGAACTTGTCTCCTAGAATCTGAATGACCTGTTCAGAGGAGAGAGGACGCATTGCTGCAATAAAACAGACAGACTACCAGGACACCTCCCAGCAATACAATACACTTCCTATTCAAATCAGATTTAAGAGGCTCTTAACAGTATCTTCACATCCATTCACAACTTCTATATATTTACTTTAATAAATGTTTATGACAGTAAAAATATGATTTGCATAAAACTCTTAAAGCTGGGGCATGTTATGCCAGGGATGGCAATAAGACTCCCATTGCCCAGCAGTTTGATCCATTCCTGCTTTTACGAGGAGTTCAATAAGACACTCTGACAGTTAGGGTTAGGAATGTGTTTGGTGCAGCTGCTTGCATTGAAAACACTGTACTACCAGTCGCGTCCATAAACACTTCCTAAAACACAAACACTGCGTAAACAATTCGCTTCATCTGTGTTACGATTGTTACTGTAAATTACCCTACCAACTAGTTTCTTTTTTTTTTTCAAATGCATTTTATTTAAGAAGGATAGAACCCTCGATATACATCTCATTTCCAATGGAGTCCTGACAAGAGAAGCCGAGTTGAAATGATATTATAAAATCAATGGCAAAAGGAGACGAAACACTCAAACAGGACAGAAATACATTGACTCATAACAGTAAATCTGACCAGCACCAGGTCGATAGAAATCCGTCTTGTGAGAAGCAGCGACCCCACCCTCTCCCTCTCCCTGTCCCCTGTCCCCTGTCCCCTGTCCCCTGTCCCCTGTCCCCTGTCCCCTGTCCCCTGTCCCCTGTCCCGGTCCCTCGCTGTCTGATCTCGCAGTTCTCACCTCCTCCAGTTTCTTCGCATTCCCAGTCACGAACACCACGCTCCTGCCTACAGCCGCTGCCATGCTGTCTGTCTCTCACACGGACACATCAACATCCGGTCCTAATGGAACCACGGGGAACCAATCACCGCGCTGGACCGCAGCGCGCCCAATCAACGAACAGGTCCGCTTTGCGAAACGTGTAGAATTAACCAATCAGAGATGGCAGAGCTACGCAGATTGCGGCCCGGTGGGAAACAGCAGCTGATCACAAACACACATGGGGACACGAGTTTTGAGATAAAATCTAATAAGATATACCCGATGTTGTAAGATAACCAATGAAAGCGCTGCAGATCAAGACGCAGGGATTGTAAATCGCTATGAATAAGTTACAGCAGTGTTGAATTTCTTTAAAATCAAAAGGCGGGCACGTTGGCGTCTGATCTTTAGTTATATCTGGAGTTCGGTTTCTAACAGGTTTTATTACAGATTTCAGAATCTAACAGGATGCTGGTATTTTGTTTGACGGAGTGTTAGTTTGCTGTGGTAGATCAGATTGATTTCTGCTGACAGATCGAAATGGCCGCATGAATAATGCCGATATTATTAATATTATAAAGCATCTACACGCCTCCTGAGCAGAGCAGAAGAGGCGCCTTTCTGAGCTGAGTCCGCATGTCGTGAATGCGCCTGCCTTGGTTCAGTAAGTCAGTTACGAGGTCACTTTAGGGTGGTATCGCAGTATAGGTACATTTAGACAGATCTTTAATTTGAGAGAAGCATCGATAACACGACAGGATGAACTTGCTACCCAAGAGCTCGAAGGAGTTCAGCTCGGCGGAGTACTGGGAGAAATTCTTCAAGAAGCGCGGCGACAAGTCATTCGAGTGGTACGGGACTTACACGGAGCTGTGCGGAGTCCTGCACAGATACATCAAACCGACAGACGCGGTACCCCAGCTATTATTATTAATATTAGGGTTAATATTACGGTTATTAGTAGTATTATTAGGGTTATTATTATTATTATCAGTGTTATTATTATTATTATTATTATTATCAGTATTATTATTATTATTATTATTATTATTATTATTATTATTATTATTATTATTATCAGTATTATTATTATTATTATTATTGTTATTATTATTATTATTATTGTTAGTAGTAGTAGCAGTAGTAGTGTTATTATTAGTAGTAGTCATAGTACTGTTATTACTTTCTGATTATTATAAACCCCAAGCGGCTGTCTGCTCCCCTCCCAGGTGCTGGTGGTGGGCTGTGGGAGCTCGGAGCTGAGTGAGCAGTTGTACGACGCTGGCTACCGCGCCCTGAATCGACATCAGCACGACCGCCCTCGCCCGCATGCAGGAGCGCAGCTCTGCGCGGCGACCCGACATGGCGTTCCTGTGCGGCGACGCCCAGCACATGGAGCCCTTCAGCGACGGCAGCTTCCAGGCCGTGCTGGACAAGGGCACGCTGGACACCCTGGCGCCGGACGACTCGCCGGACACTCTGGGGTGCGTGGGGCGCGTGTTCACAGAGGTGGGCCGCGTGCTGAGAGTCGGGGGGCGCTACGTGTGCGTGACGCTGGCCCAGGAGCACGTGCTGAGGGCTGCTGTGGATCACTTCAGTGGGGAGGGCTGGGCGGTGAGAGTGCACAGGGTGGAGGGGCAGGAGGGAGGGTTCTGCCTGCCTGTGTTTGTGCTGGTCTGCACCAAGTTCCGCTGGCCAGCAGAGGGCGGCGCCGCGCTGCCCCAAATCCTGGAGGTGTGCGAGGGGGGCGCTGTGTTTATCGGTGAGTGGAAGGGAGGGAGGGGGGTGCCTGCTGTCCTGACACACACTCACTCACTCACACACTCACACACTCACTCACACACTCACTCCCTCCCTCACTCACTCACACACACTCACTCCCTCACTCACACACACTCACTCCCTCACACACACACACACACACTCACTCCCTCACACTCACTCACTCACTCACACTCACTCACTCCCTCACTCCCTCCCTCACTCACACACACTCACTCCCTCACTCACACACACTCACTCCCTCACTCACTCCCTCACTCACACACACACTCACTCCCTCACACTCACACACTCACTCCCTCACTCACACACACTCACTCCCTCACTCACACTCACTCACACACACACTCACTCCCTCACACACACACACACTCACTCACTCCCTCACTCACACACACACTCACTCCCTCACACACACTCACTCCCTCACTCACTCACTCCCTCACTCACTCACACACACTCACTCCCTCACTCACTCCCTCACTCACTCCCTCACTCACACACACACTCACTCCCTCACACTCACACACTCACTCCCTCACACACACTCACTCCCTCACTCACACTCACTCACACACACACTCACTCCCTCACACACACACACACTCACTCACTCCCTCACTCACACACACACTCACTCCCTCACTCACACACACACTCACTCCCTCACTCACTCCCTCACTCACTCACACACACTCACTCCCTCACTCACTCACACTCACTCACTCCCTCACACTCACTCACTCACTCCCTCACACTCACTCGTTTGTGTGTGTGTTTGACCCTTGTACTGGTGGCTGGTTTCACAGACCTTGATCAGGAGTAGTTTAGGTAGGTGAGGTGCCTCCTGGGGTCAACCTTGGCACACCGGTGTAATTGTAATTATTCTATATAATTGATCAATTACACATTTATTTGTCATTCGATCATTATTGGAATTGCAATATCAGCAAGCAATGCTGCTGTAATTGTAAGAGTGACTCTAATTGAGCCCAGGTCTGGAGAGGTAATCCAGGGTTCGTGCTGATCAGGGTCTGTCACACCACGTGCACAAGGAGCCCCAGCTGCTCCTGCATGCCTCTCTGATTGGCTTGTGTTCCGTAGTGCCTCAGGGCCGGGAGACGAATTGGCTGTTCGGCAATGTATAAGAAATAAGACACAGCAAGCCGGCCCCTTGTCCACATGTCTCCTCTGTTTGACACAGCAAGCCGGCCCCTTGTCCACATGTCTCCTCTGTTTGTTTGTATTTGTGATTCCCTGACTGGATATGGCTTCTTGAATGAAAAGGTCATGTTATGCAGAGTGAAGGAGCCCCGTCTGCGATTCAGTCTCATAACACGAGAAACTCAATAAAACAACTTTCATACAAAATGTGTCTCTGTTGTTTACTCTTGATCACCTGTGCAATGTGGGTGTGAACAACAGAGCAGCACTAGACTGAGCGACTCGGACACGAAGACAGCAGAGCAGCACTAGACTGAGCGACTCGGACACGAAGACAGCAGAGCAGCACTAGACTGAGCGACTCGGACACGAAGACAGCAGAGCAGCACTAGACTGAGCAACTCGGACACGAAGACAGCAGAGCAGCACTAGACTGAGCGACTCGGACACGAAGACAGCAGAGCAGCACTAGACTGAGCGACTCGGACACGAAGACAGCAGAGCAGCACTAGACTGAGCGACTCGGACACGAAGACAGCAGAGCAGCACTAGACTGAGCGACTCGGACACGAAGACAGCAGAGCAGCACTAGACTGAGCGACTCGGACAGGAAGACAGCAGAGCAGCACTAGACTGAGCGACTCGGACAGGAAGACAGCAGAGCAGCACTAGACTGAGCGACTCGGACACGAAGACAGCAGAGCAGCACTAGACTGAGCGACTCGGACAGGAAGACAGCAGAGCAGCACTAGACTGAGCGACTCGGACAGGAAGACAGCAGAGCAGCACTAGACTGAGCGACTCGGACAGGAAGACAGCAGAGCAGCACTAGACTGAGCGACTCGGACAGGAAGACAGCAGAGCAGCACTAGACTGAGCGACTCGGACAGGAAGACAGCAGAGCAGCACTAGACTGAGCGACTCGGACAGGAAGACAGCAGAGCAGCACTAGACTGAGCGACTCGGACACGAAGACAGCAGAGCAGCACTAGACTGAGCGACTCGGACAGGAAGACAGCAGAGCAGCACTAGACTGAGCGACTCGGACACGAAGACAGCAGAGCAGCACTAGACTGAGCGACTCGGACAGGAAGACAGCAGAGCAGCACTAGACTGAGCGACTCGGACAGGAAGACAGCAGAGCAGCACTAGACTGAGCGACTCGGACAGGAAGACAGCAGAGCAGCACTAGACTGAGCGACTCGGACAGGAAGACAGCAGAGCAGCACTAGACTGAGCGACTCGGACAGGAAGACAGCAGAGCAGCACTAGACTGAGCGACTCGGACACGAAGACAGCAGAGCAGCACTAGACTGAGCGACTCGGACAGGAAGACAGCAGAGCAGCACTAGACTGAGCAACTCGGACAGGAAGACAGCAGAGCAGCACTAGACTGAGCGACTCGGACACGAAGACAGCAGAGCAGCACTAGACTGAGCGACTCGGACAGGAAGACAGCAGAGCAGCACTAGACTGAGCGACTCGGACAGGAAGACAGCAGAGCAGCACTAGACTGAGCGACTCGGACAGGAAGACAGCAGAGCAGCACTAGACTGAGCGACTCGGACAGGAAGACAGCAGAGCAGCACTAGACTGAGCGACTCGGACAGGAAGACAGCAGAGCAGCACTAGACTGAGCGACTCGGACAGGAAGACAGCAGAGCAGCACTAGACTGAGCGACTCGGACAGGAAGACAGCAGAGCAGCACTAGACTGAGCGACTCGGACACGAAGACAGCAGAGCAGCACTAGACTGAGCGACTCGGACAGGAAGACAGCAGAGCAGCACTAGACTGAGCGACTCGGACACGAAGACAGCAGAGCAGCACTAGACTGAGCGACTCGGACAGGAAGACAGCAGAGCAGCACTAGACTGAGCGACTCGGACAGGAAGACAGCAGAGCAGCACTAGACTGAGCGACTCGGACAGGAAGACAGCAGAGCAGCACTAGACTGAGCGACTCGGACACGAAGACAGCAGAGCAGCACTAGACTGAGCGACTCGGACAGGAAGACAGCAGAGCAGCACTAGACTGAGCGACTCGGACAGGAAGACAGCAGAGCAGCACTAGACTGAGCGACTCGGACACGAAGACAGCAGAGCAGCACTAGACTGAGCGACTCGGACACGAAGACAGCAGAGCAGCACTAGACTGAGCGACTCGGACAGGAAGACAGCAGAGCAGCACTAGACTGAGCGACTCGGACACGAAGACAGCAGAGCAGCACTAGACTGAGCGACTCGGACAGGAAGACAGCAGAGCAGCACTAGACTGAGCGACTCGGACACGAAGACAGCAGAGCAGCACTAGACTGAGCGACTCGGACACGAAGACAGCAGAGCAGCACTAGACTGAGCGACTCGGACAGGAAGACAGCAGAGCAGCACTAGACTGAGCAACTCGGACACGAAGACAGCAGAGCAGCACTAGACTGAGCGACTCGGACAGGAAGACAGCAGAGCAGCACTAGACTGAGCGACTCGGACAGGAAGACAGCAGAGCAGCACTAGACTGAGCGACTCGGACAGGAAGACAGCAGAGCAGCACTAGACTGAGCGACTCGGACAGGAAGACAGCAGAGCAGCACTAGACTGAGCGACTCGGACAGGAAGACAGCAGAGCAGCACTAGACTGAGCGACTCGGACAGGAAGACAGCAGAGCAGCACTAGACTGAGCGACTCGGACACGAAGACAGCAGAGCAGCACTAGACTGAGCGACTCGGACACGAAGACAGCAGAGCAGCACTAGACTGAGCGACTCGGACAGGAAGACAGCAGAGCAGCACTAGACTGAGCGACTCGGACACGAAGACAGCAGAGCAGCACTAGACTGAGCGACTCGGACAGGAAGACAGCAGAGCAGCACTAGACTGAGCGACTCGGACAGGAAGACAGCAGAGCAGCACTAGACTGAGCGACTCGGACAGGAAGACAGCAGAGCAGCACTAGACTGAGCGACTCGGACACGAAGACAGCAGAGCAGCACTAGACTGAGCGACTCGGACAGGAAGACAGCAGAGCAGCACTAGACTGAGCGACTCGGACAGGAAGACAGCAGAGCAGCACTAGACTGAGCGACTCGGACAGGAAGACAGCAGAGCAGCACTAGACTGAGCGACTCGGACAGGAAGACAGCAGAGCAGCACTAGACTGAGCAACTCGGACACGAAGACAGCAGAGCAGCACTAGACTGAGCGACTCGGACAGGAAGACAGCAGAGCAGCACTAGACTGAGCGACTCGGACACGAAGACAGCAGAGCAGCACTAGACTGAGCGACTCGGACAGGAAGACAGCAGAGCAGCACTAGACTGAGCAACTCGGACACGAAGACAGCAGAGCAGCACTAGACTGAGCGACTCGGACAGGAAGACAGCAGAGCAGCACTAGACTGAGCGACTCGGACAGGAAGACAGCAGAGCAGCACTAGACTGAGCGACTCGGACACGAAGACAGCAGAGCAGCACTAGACTGAGCGACTCGGACACGAAGACAGCAGAGCAGCACTAGACTGAGCGACTCGGACAGGAAGACAGCAGAGCAGCACTAGACTGAGCGACTCGGACACGAAGACAGCAGAGCAGCACTAGACTGAGCGACTCGGACAGGAAGACAGCAGAGCAGCACTAGACTGAGCGACTCGGACAGGAAGACAGCAGAGCAGCACTAGACTGAGCGACTCGGACACGAAGACAGCAGAGCAGCACTAGACTGAGCGACTCGGACAGGAAGACAGCAGAGCAGCACTAGACTGAGCGACTCGGACACGAAGACAGCAGAGCAGCACTAGACTGAGCGACTCGGACACGAAGACAGCAGAGCAGCACTAGACTGAGCAACTCGGACACGAAGACAGCAGAGCAGCACTAGACTGAGCGACTCGGACAGGAAGACAGCAGAGCAGCACTAGACTGAGCGACTCGGACAGGAAGACAGCAGAGCAGCACTAGACTGAGCGACTCGGACACGAAGACAGCAGAGCAGCACTAGACTGAGCGACTCGGACACGAAGACAGCAGAGCAGCACTAGACTGAGCGACTCGGACAGGAAGACAGCAGAGCAGCACTAGACTGAGCGACTCGGACAGGAAGACAGCAGAGCAGCACTAGACTGAGCGACTCGGACAGGAAGACAGCAGAGCAGCACTAGACTGAGCGACTCGGACAGGAAGACAGCAGAGCAGCACTAGACTGAGCGACTCGGACAGGAAGACAGCAGAGCAGCACTAGACTGAGCGACTCGGACACGAAGACAGCAGAGCAGCACTAGACTGAGCGACTCGGACAGGAAGACAGCAGAGCAGCACTAGACTGAGCGACTCGGACACGAAGACAGCAGAGCAGCACTAGACTGAGCGACTCGGACAGGAAGACAGCAGAGCAGCACTAGACTGAGCGACTCGGACAGGAAGACAGCAGAGCAGCACTAGACTGAGCGACTCGGACAGGAAGACAGCAGAGCAGCACTAGACTGAGCGACTCGGACACGAAGACAGCAGAGCAGCACTAGACTGAGCGACTCGGACAGGAAGACAGCAGAGCAGCACTAGACTGAGCGACTCGGACACGAAGACAGCAGAGCAGCACTAGACTGAGCGACTCGGACACGAAGACAGCAGAGCAGCACTAGACTGAGCGACTCGGACAGGAAGACAGCAGAGCAGCACTAGACTGAGCGACTCGGACAGGAAGACAGCAGAGCAGCACTAGACTGAGCGACTCGGACACGAAGACAGCAGAGCAGCACTAGACTGAGCGACTCGGACACGAAGACAGCAGAGCAGCACTAGACTGAGCGACTCGGACAGGAAGACAGCAGAGCAGCACTAGACTGAGCGACTCGGACACGAAGACAGCAGAGCAGCACTAGACTGAGCGACTCGGACAGGAAGACAGCAGAGCAGCACTAGACTGAGCGACTCGGACACGAAGACAGCAGAGCAGCACTAGACTGAGCGACTCGGACAGGAAGACAGCAGAGCAGCACTAGACTGAGCGACTCGGACAGGAAGACAGCAGAGCAGCACTAGACTGAGCGACTCGGACAGGAAGACAGCAGAGCAGCACTAGACTGAGCGACTCGGACACGAAGACAGCAGAGCAGCACTAGACTGAGCGACTCGGACACGAAGACAGCAGAGCAGCACTAGACTGAGCGACTCGGACAGGAAGACAGCAGAGCAGCACTAGACTGAGCGACTCGGACACGAAGACAGCAGAGCAGCACTAGACTGAGCGACTCGGACACGAAGACAGCAGAGCAGCACTAGACTGAGCGACTCGGACACGAAGACAGCAGAGCAGCACTAGACTGAGCGACTCGGACAGGAAGACAGCAGAGCAGCACTAGACTGAGCGACTCGGACAGGAAGACAGCAGAGCAGCACTAGACTGAGCGACTCGGACAGGAAGACAGCAGAGCAGCACTAGACTGAGCGACTCGGACAGGAAGACAGCAGAGCAGCACTAGACTGAGCGACTCGGACACGAAGACAGCAGAGCAGCACTAGACTGAGCGACTCGGACACGAAGACAGCAGAGCAGCACTAGACTGAGCGACTCGGACAGGAAGACAGCAGAGCAGCACTAGACTGAGCGACTCGGACAGGAAGACAGCAGAGCAGCACTAGACTGAGCGACTCGGACACGAAGACAGCAGAGCAGCACTAGACTGAGCGACTCGGACAGGAAGACAGCAGAGCAGCACTAGACTGAGCGACTCGGACAGGAAGACAGCAGAGCAGCACTAGACTGAGCGACTCGGACAGGAAGACAGCAGAGCAGCACTAGACTGAGCGACTCGGACACGAAGACAGCAGAGCAGCACTAGACTGAGCGACTCGGACAGGAAGACAGCAGAGCAGCACTAGACTGAGCGACTCGGACAGGAAGACAGCAGAGCAGCACTAGACTGAGCGACTCGGACACGAAGACAGCAGAGCAGCACTAGACTGAGCGACTCGGACACGAAGACAGCAGAGCAGCACTAGACTGAGCGACTCGGACAGGAAGACAGCAGAGCAGCACTAGACTGAGCGACTCGGACAGGAAGACAGCAGAGCAGCACTAGACTGAGCGACTCGGACAGGAAGACAGCAGAGCAGCACTAGACTGAGCGACTCGGACAGGAAGACAGCAGAGCAGCACTAGACTGAGCGACTCGGACAGGAAGACAGCAGAGCAGCACTAGACTGAGCGACTCGGACAGGAAGACAGCAGAGCAGCACTAGACTGAGCGACTCGGACAGGAAGACAGCAGAGCAGCACTAGACTGAGCGACTCGGACACGAAGACAGCAGAGCAGCACTAGACTGAGCGACTCGGACACGAAGACAGCAGAGCAGCACTAGACTGAGCGACTCGGACAGGAAGACAGCAGAGCAGCACTAGACTGAGCGACTCGGACACGAAGACAGCAGAGCAGCACTAGACTGAGCGACTCGGACAGGAAGACAGCAGAGCAGCACTAGACTGAGCGACTCGGACACGAAGACAGCAGAGCAGCACTAGACTGAGCGACTCGGACACGAAGACAGCAGAGCAGCACTAGACTGAGCGACTCGGACAGGAAGACAGCAGAGCAGCACTAGACTGAGCGACTCGGACACGAAGACAGCAGAGCAGCACTAGACTGAGCGACTCGGACAGGAAGACAGCAGAGCAGCACTAGACTGAGCGACTCGGACAGGAAGACAGCAGAGCAGCACTAGACTGAGCGACTCGGACAGGAAGACAGCAGAGCAGCACTAGACTGAGCGACTCGGACACGAAGACAGCAGAGCAGCACTAGACTGAGCGACTCGGACAGGAAGACAGCAGAGCAGCACTAGACTGAGCGACTCGGACACGAAGACAGCAGAGCAGCACTAGACTGAGCGACTCGGACAGGAAGACAGCAGAGCAGCACTAGACTGAGCGACTCGGACACGAAGACAGCAGAGCAGCACTAGACTGAGCGACTCGGACAGGAAGACAGCAGAGCAGCACTAGACTGAGCGACTCGGACAGGAAGACAGCAGAGCAGCACTAGACTGAGCGACTCGGACACGAAGACAGCAGAGCAGCACTAGACTGAGCGACTCGGACAGGAAGACAGCAGAGCAGCACTAGACTGAGCGACTCGGACAGGAAGACAGCAGAGCAGCACTAGACTGAGCGACTCGGACAGGAAGACAGCAGAGCAGCACTAGACTGAGCGACTCGGACACGAAGACAGCAGAGCAGCACTAGACTGAGCGACTCGGACAGGAAGACAGCAGAGCAGCACTAGACTGAGCGACTCGGACAGGAAGACAGCAGAGCAGCACTAGACTGAGCGACTCGGACAGGAAGACAGCAGAGCAGCACTAGACTGAGCGACTCGGACAGGAAGACAGCAGAGCAGCACTAGACTGAGCGACTCGGACAGGAAGACAGCAGAGCAGCACTAGACTGAGCGACTCGGACAGGAAGACAGCAGAGCAGCACTAGACTGAGCGACTCGGACAGGAAGACAGCAGAGCAGCACTAGACTGAGCGACTCGGACAGGAAGACAGCAGAGCAGCACTAGACTGAGCGACTCGGACACGAAGACAGCAGAGCAGCACTAGACTGAGCGACTCGGACACGAAGACAGCAGAGCAGCACTAGACTGAGCGACTCGGACAGGAAGACAGCAGAGCAGCACTAGACTGAGCGACTCGGACAGGAAGACAGCAGAGCAGCACTAGACTGAGCGACTCGGACAGGAAGACAGCAGAGCAGCACTAGACAGAGCGACGGACACGAAGACAGCAGAGCAGCACTAGACTGAGCGACTCGGACACGAAGACAGCAGAGCAGCACTAGACTGAGCGACTCGGACACGAAGACAGCAGAGCAGCACTAGACTGAGCGACTCGGACACGAAGACAGCAGAGCAGCACTAGACTGAGCGACTCGGACACGAAGACAGCAGAGCAGCACTAGACTGAGCGACTCGGACACGAAGACAGCAGAGCAGCACTAGACTGAGCGACTCGGACAGGAAGACAGCAGAGCAGCACTAGACTGAGCGACTCGGACACGAAGACAACCTCTGGTTCTTACAAAATATCAAACTATAAAATATCACATTGTAAAGTATCACATTACAAAATATCACACCATGGCACGAAGCGAATATTGATTACGGTGTCAAATTCTGATTTCTTGTTTTGTGCTTTTCTTACAAAAACAACAACAGCAACAAAAATGTTCTTCAGCAGTTCCATACCTGATAATATCTTCAGCAAATGAAAAGCATCAAACAATCGCAGAACGAAATGCAGACACGTGAAGCTCACGAGAAACTGAAAATGTCTCGGGTGATGCCATATTGAACTAGACAACACGACTCAAACAGACAGCCTGTCGGCCGGGGCTTGTGTGTTCACATCTGCACTCTCTAGCCCTCTGTTACCTTGCTTTGAAATGTGAAGGCTGGGAGGCAAAGCCAGGAACTGCTTCACAGCTTACACTTCCACACTAAAACAAAGCCAGCCTCAAAAGTACAGCTTTAACCGTGAAGCTCGTGTGTTTACACTGTACGCTGTTTTACACAGCTGCTGTACTGAATTTCCAGAAAGGACATTCGGAAGTGTTTTTCCAAAATGTCTCATAACTTTATTTTAATGTGTTGCATTTAAGTAACATATTTAGCCATTTTATTCATGCTGCGTCTCTGAAGATCATCAAAAAAGAATTGGAACACAAATATAGAATATTTTATAATATAGGATGTTCTGAAATATAACCCAGTGCTAAAATAGCTTATACATTGTAATGTATAATTTCAAGGAGTGCATTGTATCTGTGTGTGGGTCTCGGTCCTGTAGCAGTGCATTGTATCTGTGTGTGGGTCTCGGTCCTGTAGCAGTGCATTGTATCTGTGTGTGGGTCTCGGTCCTGTAGCAGTGCATTGTATCTGTGTGTGGGCCTCGGTCCTGTAGCAGTGCATTGTATCTGTGTGTGGGTCTCGGTCCTGTAGCAGTGCATTGTATCTGTGTGTGGGTCTCGGTCCTGTAGCAGTGCATTGTATCTGTGTGTGGGTCTCGGTCCTGTAGCAGTGCATTGTATCTGTGTGTGGGTCTCGGTCCTGTAGCAGTGCATTGTATCTGTGTGTGGGTCTCGGTCCTGTAGCAGTGCATTGTATCTGTGTGTGGGTCTCGGTCCTGTAGCAGTGCATTGTATCTGTGTGTGGGTCTCGGTCCTGTAGCAGTGCATTGTATCTGTGTGTGGGTCTCGGTCCTGTAGCAGTGCATTGTATCTGTGTGTGGGTCTCGGTCCTGTAGCAGTGCATTGTATCTGTGTGTGGGTCTCGGTCCTGTAGCAGTGCATTGTATCTGTGTGTGGGTCTCGGTCCTGTAGCAGTGCATTGTATCTGTGTGTGGGTCTCGGTCCTGTAGCAGTGCATTGTATCTGTGTGTGGGTCTCGGTCCTGTAGCAGTGCATTGTATCTGTGTGTGGGTCTCGGTCCTGTAGCAGTGCATTGCTCCCAGGTCGACAGTGGCCGCAGTGTACAAATCTGTCACACTCAATAACAATCTGCCTTGATGTTGCACCAAACTGTTATCATTACACTGCCAGTCTACTGTAGACGCGCTGCATTATATTTGGCTGTAATCTGATCAGCTCTCGATTTCATACAAATGTGTTTTAGCTTTCAGTCACTGTTCGATTCTTATGTGGAGCCTCTGTGTTTAAGTGCGTGCACTATTCCCTGCCTCGATTGGCTAGCACAGGCCTGACCTTGCTATATCATTATCACGGTATATTGTCAGCTTGGTTGTTTTTTTATTCTTGAATTGTGCTTTTTTGTTTGTGAAGTAAGCCTGTGAGCACAGCACTCTGTGCTTAGTGACGATGCAGATCCCAGTGTAAAAAGGAGAAGAACGCTTCTTATTTTGCAGTGGCACACATAATTGCTTGCCAGTCAGCAGCCGTGCATTTATTTCGAGTCAGGCTTGCTGAAGTCGCTGTAAACAGTGGCGCGTGGGCGTGGTTTATATTGGAATCGGCTAGGGGCGGGGTTTCTGGAAGGCTGAAGATAATTTATCCATCTTTGATTGGCTTTCGCGCTGTCAGTCTCATCTAGGGGCGTGGTAGTTGGGATTTGATAGTGCGCCTGCGCAGAAGAAAAGGACCGTTAGCTGTCAGAAAGAAGCTCGGATCCGGAGACCTGCGCGTCAAACCGAGCAGAACCGGGGCACACCGGACTTGGCACCGCGTCCGAAACCAGGTCTGGGGTTGTGGCCAGTACAGCAGTGAGACTATCAACGAAACCGAGAAAGCATATAGCCGGAGGACCGAACTGTAAAAAGAGGGTGTCTTTCCTCTCAAGCAAGTCAGAACCGAACAGTGCCGGCGGTGCAAACTCAGCGGTACCGAGCCTCGACCCGACCCAGCGTTACCCAAGGGTTTCTGAGCCGTAATGCTAAACCGAGCTCATTACCCAGAACCGGAGCGGGTGTGACCGAATCTTCCAGGGAGCTCCGTCTATCCCGAACCAGGACAGTGACAGCATCTCTCGAAGCTGTGCTCAGGAGATACCGAACCGAGGACTGTTAGGAATCCTTTTAAAAAACCCGAAGCGATCACAATATCATCGGGACTGACTGAGCAGAGGAATTGACTTGGCGGTGTATTATATTAATAATTATCGAGAGCCTGCATGGTTTGAATCAGCCCTAAAGACCCGTTTCCTCCTCGACTCGCTCACTCCACGGCTCCCCTCGTCACCTCCCCGGCTGTGTCGCCATGGGTAACCGCGGGATGGAGGACCTGATCCCGCTGGTGAACCGGCTGCAGGACGCGTTCAGCTTTATCGGGCAGAGCTGCAACCTCGACCTGCCGCAGATCGCTGTGGTGGGCGGGCAGAGCGCCGGCAAGAGCTCGGTGCTGGAGAACTTCGTGGGCAGGTAAATAAATATAAACACATAAATAAATAAATATGACACACACACACACACACACACACACACACACACACCCCGACAACAACAGCAGTCTTTCCAGTGATCTTACTGCATCCCTGTAGAGACACGCTGTCATATCAATGTGCGCACAGCGTGGGGGTCACACATGCGAGTTTACACACACGCACATAGACATTGCGGGGCGCTGTCAGGGCAAATGCGCACAATTTATAATGAATACATTTGGCTTTTTTCCCCCTTTCTTTGCCATATAGTGTTAAACAGCTCGATTTGGATGTGTGTGCGTGTTTAGACAGCATGCCGCCGTGTCATGGTTGTGTATAGGGTGTGTGTGTGTACAGCACGCAGATGAAAAGAGAGTCATGTCGTCTCTGATGTAATTGAACGGGGAAGGGGCTGGGCTGTGCGATGCTGTGTAGTCGTTTTGTCCGAGGCTGTAGTCTCTTTAATTGCGCAGTATTTAATTGCACAGTTTCAGGGAGTGTGTTTGTTTGAAGAGATCTGAAGAACCATATCCTTGTAAAGCAGGTTATTCACAACCAGGATGGACTGGGATCTCTCTGGATAGCGGGAGACTCACACAGAGCAGAATAAAGCCAGTCTGTGTTGTGTGAGAGGCTCTCTCTCTCTCTCTCTCTGTCTCTTCTCTGCCTTGTCATCTACAGTAGCCCTGATGATAACGCTGGCAGGCACTGAGTGACCTTGCATTGCTGCTGTAGAGTGAGTGTTTGCTGCTTTGACAGAAGGCAGGACTGAAAACATTGCAGTAGTTTTATTATCTGCACAGAATGCAGCCCAGCAGCTGTGGAGCACTGGGATTCATGGACGAAGGAGACACACACAGAGACGCAGAGACACACACACACACACACACACACACACAGACACACACACACACACACACAGATGCAGAAATGCAGAGACACACACAGACACACACACGCACAGACACACACAAACACACACACACAGACACACACATACACACAGATGCACAAACGCAGAGACACACACAGACGCAGAAACGCAGAGACACACAGAGACGCAGAGACACACACACACACACAGAGACGCAGAGACACACACAGAGACATGCATACATACACACAGACAGAGATGCGCGCACACACACAGATTCACAGGCACACACACACACATGTAATGAATTGTGTGGGCAGACTCTGGGATCATGCAGTTGATTTAGCATCTGGGAAAATGTATGCGTGCACTGCTTTTCAGAGTGCCACATGGTCTAGGCTGCAGTACCTCTATATCAGTGCCAGAAATGTGTCACTTCGAGTTGCCTTCCAGCCTCCAGACCGATTCCTCCCCTGCAAAGCAGCAGCACCTGTATGGGGCGGCTGTAGAAATTCAGCCGAGTTCTCTTGTAAACCTGCCAGTAAACTACAGTGTAGCGATGCATGCAGGCTAACTCATAGAGGATGCATAGCAATCACTGGCATGCAGGCTAACTCATAGAGGATGCATAGCAATCACTGGCATGCAGGCTAACTCATAGAGGATGCATAGCAATCACTGGCATGCAGGCTAACTCATAGAGGATGCATAGCAATCACTGGCATGCAGGCTAACTCATAGAGGATGCATAGCAATCACTGGCATGCAGGCTAACTCATAGAGGAGGGTGGGATTCGAGATGTTTAATGTATTGTTTAATAAGCCTAGGAAAAGCATGCCAACCTGGCCTAGGTAAACATTTCTCTGGATGCTTCCTAGATTTCTTGCTTGGGTTCCTTCCCCCTATCAGACTCACCCATGGACTGGGGAATGTGGGGCTCCAGCTGGTCTAGTGGTCCTGGGTCCGAATCCTGATCATTTCAATAATTATATTAATTGAGGGGAGTTGTGAACCCCAGGACTGGGTGCAGCAGCAGCAGGGCTAGTGTGAGTTTCTAACCCTGGGACAATGTGACCACACTGCACCAGTGAGCTGCTCAGAGAGGTGCAGGAGGCTGCAGAGTTCCCACCCTGCTTCACAGCATCCCAGTCTCTCTGTGTTACTTTTATTAAGTAGAACGCCAGCCTCTATGGACCGATATGAAAACTGGGACAGTGCCATGGATCTCTGAAATACCGCAGACCACTTTAAGAGTTTAGGAGTAGGAAATATTAACCCCACAAGACATAAACTAGAAGTGAAGACACCACTCACTACAATACACCTAAACACATGAAGTCGGGCAGGGAGCACGAACCCCTCTCTAAAATAGTGAACTCGCGGCTCTCCTCTCATTTAGGTCAGCTTGACATTCTCTTCCAGTCCTCAGCCTGCTTCCCTGAGACCCCACCAGCCTGGGAACGCTGCTGTCTCCATGTGGATATGGAACCATGTGAAATCAGTACCAATGAGAGATCCGTCTCAGCTGGGCTGGGCTGCTAAATGTGACCTACAGTTTTTAGGCAAGCTGTGCTAGGATTAGAAACTCACACACTAGCCGTCTGCTGCACCCAGTCCTGGGGTTCAGAGCTCCCCTCAATGAAGTCTAGTGTTATTATTATTATTATTATTATTATTAATATTGAAATGATCAGGATCAGGGGGAGGGGGAAGGGAGAGAGAATGAATAATAAAGCATGGTAAAGCACAGGTACAGGTAAGCATGGTAAAGCACACAGAGAGGCATGGTAAAGCACACAGAGAGGCATGGTAAAGCACACAGAGAGGCATGGTAACGCACACAGAGAGGCATGGTAAAGCACAGGTACAGGTAAGCATGGTAACGCACACAGAGAGGCATGGTAAAGCACAGGTACAGGTAAGCATGGTAACGCACACAGAGAGGCATGGTAAAGCACAGGTACAGGTAAGCATGGTAACGCACACAGAGAGGCATGGTAAAGCACAGGTACAGGTAAGCATGGTAACGCACACAGAGAGGCATGGTAAAGCACAGGTACAGGTAAGCATGGTAACGCACACAGAGAGGCATGGTAAAGCACAGGTACAGGTAAGCATGGTAAAGCACACAGAGAGGCATGGTAAAGCACAGGTACAGGTAAGCATGGTAACGCACACAGAGAGGCATGGTAAAGCACAGGTACAGGTAAGCATGGTAAAGCACAGGTACAGGTAAGCATGGTAACGCACACAGAGAGGCATGGTAAAGCACAGGTACAGGTAAGCATGGTAAAGCACAGGTACAGGTAAGCATGGTAACGCACACAGAGAGGCATGGTAAAGCACAGGTACAGGTAAGCATGGTAACACACACAGAGAGGCATGGTAAAGCACAGGTACAGGTAAGCATGGTAAAGCACACAGAGAGGCATGGTAAAGCACAGGTACAGGTAAGCATGGTAAAGCACACAGAGAGGCATGGTAAAGCACAGGTACAGGTAAGCATGGTAAAGCACACAGAGAGGCATGGTAAAGCACAGGTACAGGTAAGCATGGTAACGCACACAGAGAGGCATGGTAAAGCACAGGTACAGGTAAGCATGGTAAAGCACAGGTACAGGTAAGCATGGTAACGCACACAGAGAGGCATGGTAAAGCACAGGTACAGGTAAGCATGGTAAAGCACAGGTACAGGTAAGCATGGTAACGCACACAGAGAGGCATGGTAAAGCACAGGTACAGGTAAGCATGGTAACACACACAGAGAGGCATGGTAAAGCACAGGTACAGGTAAGCATGGTAAAGCACACAGAGAGGCATGGTAAAGCACACAGAGAGGCATGGTAAAGCACACAGAGAGGCATGGTAAAGCACACAGAGAGGCATGGTAAAGCACACAGAGAGGCATGGTAAAGCACACAGAGAGGCATGGTAACGCACACAGAGAGGCATGGTAAAGCATATTTAAAGAATACGTGGTAATGTTTCGTAAGGGTGGTCCCGGAGTGCTGCTGGTATTGGAATGGGTTCTGCAGGCAGGGTCTCACTGGATGGGTTCTGCAGGCAGGGTCTCACTGGATGGGTTCTGCAGGCAGGGTCACACTGGAATGGGTTCTGCAGGCAGGGTCACACTGGAATGGGTTCTGCAGGCAGGGTCACACTGGATGGGTTCTGCAGGCAGGGTCACACTGGAATGGGGTCTGCAGGCAGGGTCACACTGGATGGGTTCTGCAGGCAGGGTCACACTGGAATGGGTTCTGCAGGCAGGGTCACACTGGAATGGGTTCTGCAGGCAGGGTCACACTGGATGGGTTCTGCAGGCAGGGTCACACTGGAATGGGTTCTGCAGGCAGGGTCACACTGGATGGGTTCTGCAGGCAGGGTCACACTGGAATGGGGTCTGCAGGCAGGGTCACACTGGAATGGGGTCTGCAGGCAGGGTCACACTGGAAAGGGTTCTGCAGGCAGGGTCACACTGGAATGGGGTCTGCAGGCAGGGTCACACTGGAATGGGGTTTGCAGACAGGGTCACACTGGAATGGGTTCTGCAGACAGGGTCACACTGGAATGGGGTCTGCAGACAGGGTCACACTGGAATGGGGTCTGCAGGCAGGGTCACACTGGAATGGGGTCTGCAGGCAGGGTCACACTGGATGGGGTTCTGCAGGCAGGGTCACACTGGAATGGGGTCTGCAGACAGGGTCACACTGGAATGGGGTCTGCAGGCAGGGTCACAATGGATGGGGTCTGCAGACAGGGTCACAATGGAATGGGGTCTGCAGGCAGGGTCACACTGGATGGGGTTCTGCAGGCAGAGTCACACTGGAATGGGGTCTGCAGGCAGGGTCACACTGGATGGGTTCTGCAGGCAGGGTCACAATGGATGGGGTCTGCAGACAGGGTCACACTGGAATGGGGTCTGCAGGCAGGGTCACACTGGAATGGGGTCTGCAGGCAGGGTCACACTGGAATGGGGTCTGCAGGCAGGGTCACACTGGAAGTGTTATTCGGGCTGCAGAGATCCGGGGCTGAGATTGAATCAGGACTCATCCCTGCAGGGGTCTGCTATGCTCAGTGAAATCACAAGAGCTGCTTCCTTTCCTGATTCTCTCTTCACTGTCCTCCACTGAGACACAGAGAGCAGGATGGGATTGTTAATGAAACAGACTGCTTGTGAACCTCAGTGATGCACAGGCTCTGTGTGTGTGTGTGTGTGTGTATACTATACAATACAATGCAGTGCAATACAATACAATGCAGTGCAGTGCAATACAATACAATGCAGTGCAATACAATACAATGCAGTGCAATGCAATACAATACAATGCAGTGCAATGCAATACAATACAATGCAGTGCAATGCAATACAATTCCCATTTCTATAGCTTCTTTCATCACAAGGATCCCAAAGCACGTCACAAACACAAAAAATAAAAAAGAACAATTAAACCATTAAATTAATACAAAATAATACAAAATGTAATAAAACAGAAAGTAAAAAAAGAATGTGGTTTTAATTGTAAAAAATGTGTGTGTGTGTATGCATGTATGTATGTAGATATAGATATATAATATTTCCGGCTGTGTATCATCCTAAGGTTCTAATAAGCATAATCTCTCAGAGTGGTTTACTAATGAAGCAAAGCAGTTCAGTTCCGTTCAATTCAAATCAAATCATTTCAGTTCAATTCAATTGAAAGCAGACCTGGTTTGGGCTGAGCTTGTCCGTGCTGACAGAGAGAGAGAGCGCGTTATTCGTGCTCTCAGTGAAATACACACAGTTTATTTATTCAGATTAAACAGGATGATTACTCTCTGAACGACAGGGACTGTACTCCTGTATGATAATCACACACAGTGACCTGTCTGTGTCTGTCAGGGACTGTACTCCTGTATGATAATCACACACAGTGACCTGTCTGTGTCTGTCAGGGACTGTACTCCTGTATGATAATCACACACAGTGACCTGTCTGCGTCTGTCAGGGACTGTACTCCTGTATGATAATCACACACAGTGACCTGTCTGTGTCTGTCAGGGACTGTACTGTGTGATAATCACACACAGTGACCTGTCTGTGTCTGTCAGGGACTGTACTCCTGTGTGATAATCACACACAGTAACCTGTCTGTGTCTGTCAGGGACTGTACTCCTGTGTGATAATCACACACAGTGACCTGTCTGTGTCTGTCAGGGACTGTACTCCTGTGTGATAATCACACACAGTAACCTGTCTGTGTCTGTCAGGGACTTCCTGCCCCGGGGCTCCGGCATCGTCACCAGGAGGCCTCTGGTCCTGCAGCTCATCAGCGCCACCACAGGTACGGGGAGAGGGAGGGGGAGGGGGAGGACACGGATACAGGATAATGTTGTTCATTGCATTGCAATGTGAAATTCAAAGAAGTAGCTGACAAATAAAGTCCAAACCATTGTAAGGAAAGTTTTAAAAGCAAGCGTCCAGTGAAAGTGGCTGGTTGTGAAGCTGCTGTATGTCTCCTGTGTGTCTCAGAGCACGCAGAGTTCCTGCACTGCAAGGGGAAGAAGTTTACCGACTTCGATGAAGTGCGGCAAGAGATTGAGGCTGAGACTGACCGCATCACTGGAGTCAACAAGGGCATCTCTCCCGTCCCCATCAACCTGCGAGTGTACTCTCCACACGGTGAGTCTGCCCTGCCCCTCTCAACCCCTCTCTCCATCTCCCCGTCCCATCAACCTGCGAGTGTACTCTCCACACGGTGAGTCTGCCCTGCCCCTCTCAACCCCTCTCTCCATCTCCCCGTCCCATCAACCTGCGAGTGTACTCTCCACACGGTGAGTCTGCCCTGCCCCTCTCAACCCCTCTCTCCATCTCCCCATCCCATCAACCTGCGAGTGTACTCTCCACACGGTGAGTCTGCCCTGCCCCTCTCAACCCCTCTCTCCATCTCCCCGTCCCATCAACCTGCGAGTGTACTCTCCACACGGTGAGTCTGCCCTGCCCCTCTCAACCCCTCTCTCCATCTCCCCATCCCATCAACCTGCGAGTGTACTCTCCACACGGTGAGTCTGCCCTGCCCCTCTCAACCCCTCTCTCCATCTCCCCGTCCCATCAACCTGCGAGTGTACTCTCCACACGGTGAGTCTGCCCTGCCCCTCTCAACCCCTCTCTCCATCTCCCCATCCCATCAACCTGCGAGTGTACTCTCCACACGGTGAGTCTGCCCTGCCCCTCTCAACCCCTCTCTCCATCTCCCCATCCCATCAACCTGCGAGTGTACTCTCCACACGGTGAGTCTGCCCTGCCCCTCTCAACCCCTCTCTCCATCTCCCCATCCCATCAACCTGCGAGTGTACTCTCCACACGGTGAGTCTGCCCTGCCCCTCTCAACCCCTCTCTCCATCTCCCCGTCCCATCAACCTGCGAGTGTACTCTCCACACGGTGAGTCTGCCCTGCCCCTCTCAACCCCTCTCTCCATCTCCCCATCCCATCAACCTGCGAGTGTGCTCTCCACACGGTGAGTCTGCCCTGCCCCTCTCAACCCCTCTCTTTAAACGTTTTGAATGCTTTGTCATTCTCAGCTAATAGGTTCCAATGGGGACGTGACTTCTAATTGTATGTGTGTGTTTGTGTATTTACTCTGTGTGTGTGTGTGTTTGTGTGCAGTGCTGAACCTGACCCTCATCGACCTGCCTGGCATCACCAAGGTGCCTGTCGGGGACCAGCCCCCCGATATCGAGTACCAGATCCGGGACATGCTCATGCAGTTCATCTGCCGAGAGAACTGCCTCATCCTGGCAGTGACCCCCGCCAACACCGACCTGGCCAACTCCGACGCGCTCAAACTGGCCAAGGACGTGGACCCCCAGGGTAAGAGAGAAAGAGAGAGAAACCCCTCACTCTGCTAGTCCTAGCTTAGTATTCTTCAAATTAATGGATGATCTACCTAACTGAGTTGCTTGTGTGTGCTTGTAGCCCATGGAACACCAGGCAACCTTTGTGTCTCTGTGTATCTCTGTCTGTGTGACTGCATGTGTGTGTGTGAGTCTGTGTGACTGTCTGTCTGTCTTTGCAGGCCAGCGCACCATCGGGGTGATCACCAAGCTGGACCTGATGGACGAGGGGACAGACGCACGGGACATCCTGGAGAACAAGCTGCTGCCACTGCGGAGAGGTCAGGGGAGGGAGGAGAGGAGAGGAGAGAGAGGGGAGAGAGTAGAGAGGGGAGAGGAGGGGAGGGGGGAGGGGAGAGGTGAGAGGGGAGGAGAGAGGAGAGAGAGGAGGGGGGAGGGGAGGGGAAGTAGTACAAGTGAATTTTAATTTTAAAACATGATGCCCCTCTCTTTCTCTGCCCCTCTCGTCTCTCTGTCTCTCAGGGTACATCGGCGTGGTAAACCGCAGTCAGAAGGATATCGACGGGAAGAAGGACATCAAGACGGCTCTGGCTGCGGAGAGGAAGTTCTTCCTGTCTCACCCGGGGTACCGGCACTTGGCCGACAACATGGGCACCCCCCACCTGCAGAGAGTGCTTAACCAGGTGAGAGAAGCAGATAATCCAAACCAATCCAATCCAGCCCAATCCAATCCAAACCAATCCAACACAACCCAGTCCAATCCAAACCAATCCAGCCCAGCCCAAACCAAACCAAACCAAACCAAACCAAACCAAATTAATCCAGCCCAGCCCAGTCCAATCCAAACCAATCCAGCCCAGCCCAGCCCAAACCAAACCAAATTAATCCAGTCCAATCCAAACCAAACCAGCCCAGCCCTGCCCAGCCCAAACCAAACCAAACCAAACCAAATGAATCCAGTCCAATCCAAACCAATCCAGCCCAGCCCAGCCCAGCCCAGCCCAAACCAAACCAAACCAAACCAAATGAATCCAGCCCAGCCCAGCCCAGCTCAATCCAATCCAATCCAATCCAGCCCAGCCCAGCACAGCTCAGTCCAGTCCAATCCAAACCAAACCAAATTAGTCCAGCCCAGCCCAGCCCAGCTCAATCCAATCCAATCCAATCCAATCCAGCCCAGCCCAGCCCAATCCAGCACAGCTCAGCCCAATCCAATCCAAACCAAATCAATCCAAACTAATCCAGCACAGCCCAGCTCTGCCCAATCCAATCCAAACCAATCCAAACCAAACCAAACCAAACCAATCCAAACTAATCCAGCCCAGCCCAGCCCAGCTCAATCCAAACTAATCCAGCCCAGCCCAGCTCAATCCAAACCAATCCAGCCCAGCTCAATCCAATCCAAACCAATCCAGCCCAGCCCAGCCCAGCTCAATCCAATCCAAACCAGCCCAGCCCAGCCCAGCTCAATCCAATCCAATCCAATCCAACCAATCCAGCCCAGCCCAGCTCAATCCAATCCAGCCCAGCCCAGCTCAATCCAATCCAATCCAATCCAAATCAATCCAGCTCAGTCCAATCCAATCTAATCCAATCCAATCCAAACTAATCCAGCCCAGCCCAGCTCAGTCCAATCCAATCCAAACCAATCCAGCCCAGCCCAGCCCAGCTCAGTCCAATCCAATCTAATCCAATCCAAACTAATCCAGCCCAGCCCAGCTCAGTCCAATCCAATCCAAACCAATCCAGCCCAGCCCAGCCCAGCTCAGTCCAATCCAATCTAATCCAATGCAATCCAAACCAATCCAGCCCAGACCAGCTCAATCCAATCCAATCCAAACCAATCCAGCATAGGGACTCTTATTTCCACCCCTGTGTTTTAGAACATGGGATCCAGTATTTCCTTTTTTTTCTTCCCGCAGCAACTGACCAACCACATCCGCGACACGCTGCCGGCGTTCCGCAGCAAACTGCAGGCTCAGCTCCTCTCCCTGGACAAGGAGGCGGAGGAGTACCGACAGTTCAGACCCGACGACCCTTCACGCAAGACCAAGGCACTGCTGCAGTGAGAGAGGGGAGAGGAGAGGGGGGAGAGACGGGGGGGGGGAGGGGGGAGAGTGGGGAGAGAGGGGAGAGTGGGGAGTGGGGAGTGGGGAGTGGGGAGTGGGGAGTGGGGAGGGAGAGAGGGGAGAGAGAGAGATGGGGGAGAGGGAGGGGGAGAGAGAGGGGAGGGGTGGGAGGGGGAGAGAGAGACGGGGAGAGAGAGGGGAGAGAAGAGGGGGGAGGGGAGAGGAGAGGGAGGGGGGAGAGAGGAGGGAGGGGGCGAGAGGAGAGAGTTGAGAAGAGGGAGGGGAGAGGGGGAGGAGGGAGAGGAGAAAGGGGAGAGGAGAGAGAGAAAGGGGAGAGAGGGGAGGAGGGAGAGATAGAGAGGGGAGGAGAAGGGAGGGGGAGAGACCAATTAAGAAAAAAGATTGTAAAGATTTCAGGACAGGAGCCAACCGATGTTTAACCCTGCATCTGTTTGCTATCCTCCCTTGTGTGCTGCTGGCACTACAGCTCTCCCCGAGTCCTGGGCTGTGCCTGAGCCACTCGCTCTCTCTGTCGCCCCTTCTCTGCAGGATGGTGCAGCAGTTCTCAGTGGATTTTGAGAAGCGGATCGAGGGTTCGGGGGACCAGGTCGACACGTTGGAGTTGTCCGGGGGAGCAAAGATCAACCGCATCTTCCACGAGCGCTTCCCCTTCGAGCTGGTCAAGGTGCGGCCACTCGCAGTGCCAGATCCCAGTACAGAGCTGTGTCACTCTGCAGCGCCTGATCCCAGTACAGAGCTGTGTCACTCTGCAGTGCCTGATCCCAGTACAGAGCTGTGTCACTCTACAGTGCCTGATCCCAGTATAGAGCTGTGTCACTCTGCAGTGCCTGATCCCAGTACAGAGCTGTGTTACTCTGCAGTGCCTGATCCCAGTACAGAGCTGTGTCAGTTTCCAGTGCCTGATCCCAGTACAGAGCTGTGTCAGTCTCCAGTGCCTGATCCCAGTACAGAGCTGTGTCGCTCTGCAGTGCCTGATCCCAGTACAGAGCTGTGTCGCTCTGCAGTGCCTGATCCCAGTACAGAGCTGTGTCACTCTGCAGTGCCTGATCCCAGTACAGAGCTATGTCACTCTGCAGTGCCTGATCCCAGTACAGAGCTGTGTTACTCTGCAGTGCCTGATCCCAGTACAGAGCTGTGTCAGTCTCCAGTGCCTGATCCCAGTACAGAGCTGTGTCAGTCTCCAGTGCCTGATCCCAGTACAGAGCTGTGTCGCTCTGCAGTGCCTGATCCCAGTACAGAGCTGTGTCGCTCTGCAGTGCCTGATCCCAGTACAGAGCTGTGTCACTCTGCAGTGCCTGATCCCAGTACAGAGCTATGTCACTCTGCAGTGCCTGATCCCAGTACAGAGCTGTGTCGCTCTGCAGTGCCTGATCCCAGTACAGAGCTGTGTCACTCGCAGTGCCTGATCCCAGTACAGAGCTGTGTCACTCTGCAGTGCCTGATCCCAGTACAGAGCTGTGTCACTCTGCCGTGCCTGATCCCAGTACAGAGCTGTGTCACTCGCAGTGCCTGATCCCAGTACAGAGCTGTGTCACTCTGCAGTGCCTGATCCCAGTACAGAGCTGTGTCACTCTGCAGTGCCTGATCCCAGTACAGAACTGTGTCACTCTGCCTCATAGCATCACTTTAACTAGAGCCGCCAGTCTGAGGGCAGGAGGGCTCACTGGTTTTATTATGCTGCAGATGGAGTTTAATGAGAAGGATCTGCGCAGGGAGATCAGCTACGCCATCAAGAACATCCACGGAATCAGGTGAGTGAGTCTCTGTGTCTGTGTGTGTGTGTGTCTGACTCTGTGTGTGTGTGTGACTGTGTGTGACTCTGTGTGTGAGTATGTGTGTGACTCTGTGTGACTGTGTGTGTGTCTGTGCATGTGACTGTGTGTGTCTGTGCATGTGACTGTGTGTGACTCTGTGTGACTGTGTGTGACTCTGTGTGACTGTGTGACTGTGTGTGTCTGTGCGTGTGACTGTGTGTGTGACTCTGTGTGACTGTGTGTGTGTCTGTGCATGTGACTGTGTGTGTGTCTGTGTGTGTGTCTGTGCATGTGACTGTGTGTGACTCTGTGTGACTGTGTGTGACTCTGTGTGACTGTGTGACTCTGACTGTGTGTGTGTCTGTGCGTGTGACTGTGTGTGTGACTCTGTGACTCTGTGTGACTGTGTCTGTGTGTGGGTGTGACTCTGTGTGTGAGTATGTGTGACTGTGTGTGTGAGTGTGTGTGACTGTGTGTGTGAGTGTGTGTGTGTGACTGAGTGTGTGTGTGTGTGTGACTCTGTGACTGTGTGTGTGACTGTGTGTGTGACTGTGTGCGTGTGACTGTGTGTGTGACTGTGTGTGTGACTCTGTGTGTGAGTGTGTGTGTGTGTGTGACTGTGTGTGTGACTCTGTGTGTGTGTGTGAGTGTGTGTGTGTGTGTGTGACTCTGTGTGTGTGTGTGTGTGTGTGTGTGTGTGTGTGTGACTGTGTATAAATTTATAGCACTTATAAAAAATATACTTCTTCCCTGTCCCCTCCCTCTTCTCTCTCCCTCTCTGTCGCCCCCTGCAGGACAGGTCTCTTCACTCCGGACATGGCGTTCGAGGCGATTGTGAAGAAGCAGATAGTGAAGCTGAAGGAGCCGTGCCTCAAGTGTGTGGACATGGTGATCCAGGAG